>NC_052343.1:22003654-22098654 GCF_016432855.1 Salvelinus namaycush
TCTCCAACTCATTGCACGTTCAGCATGCAAACTGAAATCAATTATGATGCCATAGAGTAAGGTTTCCCAAACTCGGTCCTGGAGTTTTGGTTTTTGCGCTAGCACCACAAAGTTGACTCAAATCATCAAAGCTTGATGATGAGTTGGTTATTTGAATCAGCTGTGTAGTGGTAGGGCAAAAAGCTAAACGTGCACCCAGGGGAGACCCCAGGACCGAGTTTGAGAAACCCTGGCATAGAGGGCTTCTGTACTGATAGGCGCCAGTCTTATACCCTCCCAAACAGGATTGTTTTACTGACCAGATGAGCAAATTAAATGCCTTGAATCATAATCAGGGAATAAACAAATGACTTAAGAAATGAACGGTTTAATTGAAACATTGGTTTTAATGAAACGCCTCCTGAGAGACTTAATTAAAGACGTCACCTTTTGTTTTGCACATGAAACTCAAGCTGACATGCAGATCTTCTCAGCTCAGCCCTGGTAGATTGTTGCTGCTGTTGCTGTTGGTATTGTTGTTGTCATTGTATTTGTTGATGTTTATTGGAGCTGGGATACTCTTCATTCTGTATCGCTGAAGATAGAAATGTAAAGGGAATTTCCTATTGAGCTGACATCTGCAGAGTTTACCGGGAACGCGGGAACATTGCCTTTAAATTTCAATCACACTGTAACACTACATTTTCACCCTACGAATAGAATATAGCCCTTAACCTTGTCAGTCGTTTGCATGGTAAATGCAATGTCAACCATTTACATTGTTTTGGTTGTGTGTTTTTGGTTTCTCATTAACTGGACAGAGCGACACAACGTAGGCCAAAACATAACACCAGAAGAGAAAATAATTTACTGGGGTTTCTTTTTTTTTCTCCCCCAAGAAAGAAGGTTTTAATATTCAAGCAATTTTCATATATCAGGCTTCTCCTCCAAGGCTTTGACAGGTCTCTGGCCTTATCGCTGCAGTGAAGGAAATTATAGCTCTATCTTCTGCCCCAGAAGCCATGTTAACCCAGCACGGTCACACATACCTACTGCCCCTCCCCCTTCATTCCCACCATCCCACAGGTGCAAAAGTACCGATGCATAAAACTATTTACATTAGCCCAAGATTAGCCCATAAAACAAATAATAATAGTTAGAACCAGGAAGTAATACTGAGAGATACAAACACAATCTGAGGCTCAGGTGTCAAAGTGTGCTCTCCCTTCCTTTCTGGAACTCATGGAGTAGTGAAGATAGAGGATCCACTGTCTGTCTGTCTCTGTCTGTCTGTCTGTCTGTCTGTCTGTCTGTCTGTCTGTCTGTCTGTCTGTCTGTCTGTCTGTCTGTCTGTCTGTCTGTCTGTCTGTCTGTCTGTCTGTCTGTCTGTCTGTCTGTCTGTCTGTCTGTCTGTGACAGCTCTTATCAACCACCATGACAACAAAGCTACGCTTTCCTTCCACATCAGGGGCTGGGGCTGATTCAATAGGATCAGCGATGAAGGCAACCCTCGCAGGACCACTGATGGGATTTGATTAGAGGCGGTTCATGACCGCTTGACGACACTAACCTGAGGTGTTGAGAGACAGATGGAGAAAGAGAGAAAGAGAGAGAGAGAGAGAAGGTGGTGAGAGAATTATCATTAATATGATAGTGAAGGGACACGAGTTGATGTGAAGTGAAGACGCATCAACATCACACACAGGCCAAATGTAATTATGGCACAAAGAGACCTATCTCATTGATGATGGGTTAATTTGATCAGTTCTGGCGGAGGGAAGCAGCTTTTATTAAATGCCCATTTCAGCGGGGGCTGGTGTTTAGCGTTGGAGGATGTGGATGAGCGGCGAGGCGCAAAGCGGAAACTCCATTTACACATACCAGCCATACCACACTACCCCCCGCCTCCCCCCACTCCTAAAACATTTCACCAATAACCACATTAGATAAACACATCACTTCACAGGTTGTATCATTTTCATTTTCCAAATATTTTCATGCAAAAATCAAAGTCTAACCTGGTTCCGTGGCCCATTGCACAACAATCACAGACACCCACAGTTTGACTCAGGCCTGTCATCTCTGACACCCACACCTTGACTCAGCCCTGTCTCTCTGACACCCACACATTGACTCAGTCTTGTCTTCTCTGACATCCACACATTGACTTAGCCTTGTCTTCTCTGACACCCACACATTGACTCAGCCCTGTCTACCCTGACACCCACACCTTGACTCAGTCCTGTCTTCTCTGACACCCACACCTTGACTCAGTCCTGTCTACTCTGACACCCAAACATTGACTCAGCCCTGTCTCTCTGACACCCACACCTTGACTCAGTCCTGTCTACTCTGACACCCACACATTGACTCAGCCCTGTCTCTCTGACACCCACACCTTGACTCAGTCCTGTCTACTCTGACACCCACACATTGACTCAGTCCTGTCGTCTCTGACATCCACACCTTGACTCAGCCCGGTCTCTCTGACACCCACAGCTTGACTCAGGCCTGTCGTCTCTGACACCCACACCTTGACTCAGCCCTGTCGTCTCTGACACCCACACCTTGACTCAGCCCTGTCTCTCTGACACCCACACATTGTCTCAGCCATGTCTACTCTGACATACACACATTGACTCAGCCTTGACTTCTCTGACATCCACACATTGACTCAGCCCTGTCTACCCTGACACCCACACCTTGACTCAGTCCTGTCTTCTCTGACACCCACACCTTGACTCAGTCCTGTCTAATCTGACACCCACACATTGACTCAGCCCTGTCTCTCTAACACCCACACCTTGACTCAGTCCTGTCTACTCTGACACCCACACATTGACTCAGCCCTGTCTACTCGGACACCCACACATTGACTCAGCCCTGTCGTCTCTGACATCCACACCTTGACTCAGCCCGGTCTCTCTGACACCCACAGCTTGACTCAGCCCTGTCCTCTCTGACACCCACAGTTTGACTCAGCCCTGTCGTCTCTGACACCCACACCTTGACTCAGCCCTGTCGTCTCTGACACCCACACCTTGACTCAGCCATGTCTCTCTGACACCCACACATTGTCTCAGCCATGTCTTCTCTGATATCCACACATTGACTCAGCCTTGTCGTCTCTGACACCCACAGCTTGACTCAGCCCTGTCTTCTCTGACACCCACAGCTTGACTCAGCCCTGTCTACTCTGACACCCATAAGCTTGACTCAGCCCTGTCTTCTCTGACACCCACAGCTTGACTCAGCCATGTCTTCTCTGACTCAGCCATGTCTTCTCTGACACCTACACCTTGACTCAGCCCTGTCTACTCTGACATCCACAGCTTGACTCAGCCCTGTCTACCCTGACACACACACCTTGACTCAGCCCTGTCTCTCTGACACCAACAGCTTGACTCAGCCATGTCTTCTCTGACACCTACACCTTGACTCAGCCCTGTCTACTCTGACATCCACAGTTTGACTCAGCCCTGTCTTCTCTGACACCCACAGCTTGACTCAGCCCTGTCTACCCTGACACACACACCTTGACTCAGCCCTGTCTTCTCTGACATCCACACATTGACTCAGCCCTGTCTTCTCTGACATCCACACATTGACTCAGCCTTGTCTTCTCTGACATCCACACATTTACTCATCCCTGTCTTCTCTGACACCCACACATTGACTCAGCCCTGTCTTCTCGGACATCCACACATTGACTCAGCCCTGTCTTCTCTGACACCCACACCTAGACTCAACCCTGTCGTCTCTGACATCCACACCTTGACTCAGCCCTGTCCTCTCTGACACACACAGCGTGACTCAGCCATGTCTCTCTGACACCCACAGCTTGACTCAGCCCTGTCTTCTCTGACACCCACAGCTTTACTCAGCCCTGTCGTCTCTGACACCCACACCTAGACTCAGCCATGTCTCTCTGACACCCACAGCTTGACTCAGCCCTGTCTTCTCTGACATCCACACCTTGACTCAGCCATGTTTTCTCTGACACCCACATATTGACTCAGCCCTGTCTTCTCTGACACCCACTGCTTGACTCAGCCATGTCTTTTCTGCACAATGTTAGTTCAGAATCAGGGTGGGTCTGCCACAGCGACCCAGATGGCAGAGGTCTAATCCTGTAGCAGCTTCAACCAGTCTGAAATATGCTTGGCCTGCTGATCAATCGATAACTTCCACCAAACTCCAGATCCAGGCTAGTAATGTTGGTGAGGTGTGGGGGCGGTGAGGCTGCTGGGGGGTAGGGTTAGGGTTAGGAGGGGGGGGTTGGAGCCCCCAACTAAGAGGTCTTGAGACGCCTTCCCATGCTGCCCTACGCCATTACGATATGAGAACAGCAGGAACCCAAGCGGGATCACTCTCTCCTATATCCTATAACCACCCCCAATTCAATCTAGGAGGTTTCTCTCCTCTAATAAGGCTTAGTGCTTAACAGGCTACTGGCAGGAGGCAACAGGACAGAGTGGAGGGGAGGCAGGGTGGAGGAAGGCAGGCAGGCCGGCAGGCAACACTGGTCCAAACCACCACGTCTCGGGGTTTTTTTATTTTCTTTTTTTTTTACTTTGCCATTAAAATATACCCTGTTTATATGATGCTCTGCCATAAAGCATCTTCCTGAACGCTGAGATATGATGGAGGGAAAAGAACTGAAGCAAAACAGCACATTAAAAGGTTTGTCAGGTGGGGAGATAGGAGCAGCAGGGAAATAATGAGAGGAAAATGACATTTAGAACCTGCTGTATGCACAGGGAGATAGCTGCTCTTCATTGAAGTGTGGCGGAACGGAGACATTTTTCGAAAAGGAGCTCCCTCCTCCCCCACAGAGACTTTGTTTTTACTGTATTCTGTGTGGGAGTAAGACAGAGGGAGAGAGAGAGGTAGAGAGAGAGAGTCAGGGAGATGGAGAGAGAGAGAGAGGCGACTCCGGGATGCTGGCCTTCTAGGCAGAATTGCAAAGAAAAAGCCATATCTCAGACTGGCCAATAGAAAGAAAAGATTAAGATGGGCAAAATAACACAGATACTGGACAGAGGAACTCTGCCTCGAAGGCCAGCATCCCGGAGTTGCCTCTTCACTGTTAACATTGAGACTGGTGTTTTGCAGGTACTATTTAATGAAGCTGTCAGTTGAGGACTTGTGAGGCGTCTGTTTCTCAAACTAGACACTCTAATGTACTTGTCATCTTGCTCAGTTGTGCACCGGGGTCCCACTCATCTTGCTATTATGGTTAGAGACAGTTTGCGCTGTTCTGTGAGGGGAGTAGTACACAGCGTTGTACGAGATCTTTAGTTTCTTGGCAATTTCTCGCATGGAATTACCTTCATTTCTCAGCACAAGAATAGACTGATGAGTTTCAGAATACATTTCTTTGTTTCTGGCCATTTTGAGACTGTAATTGAACCCACAAATGCTGATGCTCCAGATACTCAACTAGTCTAAAGAAGGCCAGTTTTATTGATTCTTTAATCAGAACAACAGTTCTCAGCTGTGCTAACATAAGTGCAAAAGGGTTTTATAATGATCAATAAGCCTTTTAAAATGATAAACTTGGATTAGCTAACACAACGTGCCATTGGAACACAGGAGTGATGGTTGCTGATAATGGGCCTTTGTTTTATTTCATAAAAATTCAGCTGTTTCCAGCTACAATAGTCATTTACAAAATTAACCATATTTGTATTGTATTTCTGTATTTCAAAAACAAGGACGTTTCTAAGTGACCCCAACTTTTGAACGGTACTGTATATATATATATAAGAAGGCATTAATCAAATAATTGTCTTATTTCTGCTGACTTTTGTCAACGGGAGAAAAACCAAAGGGCCCATTTTCCATAACTAATGCATTCTGCAGGAGCAATGACCAAAAAGGAGACATTTTGTTTTTGTTTGCACATACGATACGATTTGATGTGCTGCTATGATCATTGGCCACTTTCAGATGTGTTTATTTTTCTCTCCACAATCCTCAGCTCAGGCCCCCTGGCCTGAGCTATAAAGGTAAGGTACAGTATCATCTCTGGGGAATCCCTGAGGCATGTCTGTTTGTCTTTCATGACTTGGGGGTCCCCCTCTCCTTCAGAATCCCCATCCTCAGTGACTGATGCCTTGTCGCCAGTCTCCTGCTCTATCCCCCTAATGGAGAGGCTACAGCCATAATATCCCTTTAGCTGACGAGTGCATATTAGAACAGGCAAGGTGCTCCTCGCTTTTTCATTATCCTATGATAATGTACTCCGCACTCCCCAGTGTGTGTATGTGTGCGTGTGTGTATCCAACACCCACCACATCCCCCCACCTCTCTGTTAACAACATTACATTGGCTCTGTCCTTGGGGATAGGACTGGGGATGAGAGTAATCTGAGACTGGGCCATGGAAGCATAATACCACCCTACATCCCACTGCTGGCTTGCCTCTGAAGCTAAGCAGGGGTGGTCCTGGTCAGTCCCTGGATGGGAGACCAGATGGTGCTGAAAGTGGTGTAGGAGGGAAAGTAGGAGGCACTCTTTCCTCTGGTCAAAATATAGAAAAATATGGCAATGCCCAAAGGCAGTGATTGGGGCCATTATCCTGTTTAGGGTGCTGTCTTTCAGACGGGACATTAAATGACTGTCCTGACTCTCTGTGGTCACTAAGATCTCATGGCACTTATTGTAAGAGTATGGGTGTTAACACTGGTGTCCTGGCTAAATTCCCAATCTGGCCCTCATATCAACATGGACACCTGGTAAAATAATGGTTAAATAAAAAGGAATAAATAAACAATGAGCAACAATAACTTGGCTATATACACGGGGGACTACTAGTGAGTCAATGTTCAGGGGTATGATGAAATTGAGGTATACACTACATGACCAAAAGTATGTGGACACCTGAGTGTTGAACATCTCATTCCAAAATCATGGGCATTAATATGGATTTGGTCCCCGCTTTGCTGCTATAACAGCCTCCATTCTTCTGGGAAGGCATTCAACTAAGTGTTGGAACATGGCTGCTGGGGCTTGCTTCTATTCAGCCACAAGAGCATTAGTGAGGTCTGGCTCGCAGTTAGTGTTCCAATTCATCCCAAAGGTGTTCGATGGGGTTGAGGTCAGGGTACTGTGCAGGCCATTCAAGTTCATCCACACCAATCTTGACAAACCATTACTGTATGGACCTTGCTTTGTGCACAGGGCATTGTCATGCTGAAACAGGAAAGGGCCTTCCCCAAACTGTTACCACAAAGTTGGAAACACAGAATCATCTAGAATGTCATTGTATGCTGTAGCATTAAGATTTCCCTTCACTAAGGGGCAATATGCAATATGCATTGGGGCAGGTAGCTTTCTCCTAGCATCCGCCAAACCCAGATTCATCCGTCAGACTGCCAGATGGTGAAGCATGATTCATCACTCCAGAGAACATGTTTCCACTGCTCCAGAGTCCAATAGTGGCGAGCTTACACCACTCCAGCCGATGCTTGGCATTGCACATGGTGATCTTAGGTTTGTGTGCAGCTGCTCTGCGATGAAAACCCATTTCATGAAACACTCGAAGAACAGCTCTTGTGCTGTCGTTGCTTCCAGAGGCAGTTTGGAATTCGGTAGTGAGTGTTGCGACTGAGGTCAGACGATTTTTGGCTTCAGCACTCGGTGTTCTCATTCTGTGAGCTTGTGTGGCCTACCAGTATGCGGCTGAGCCATTGTTGCACCTAGACGTTTCCACTTCACAATAACAGCATTTACAGTTGACCGGGGTGGCTCTAGCAGGAAAGGTGACATCCTATGATGGTGCCACGTTGAAAGTCACTGAACTCTTCAGTAAGGCCATTCTACTGCCAATTTCCGTCTACGGAGATTTCATGACTGTGTGCTTGATTTTATATAAAGGGATAAAGTGACTAGGCAACACGATAGATAATAAACAGTAGCAGCAGCGTGTGTGATGAGTCAAAAGAGTTAGTGCAAAAAGGGTCAATGCCAAGAGTTAAATAGTTAATAACTAATAGCTACCCATACTAACAATTTACCAGTCTTAGAGCATGGGGGTAGAAGCTATTCAGGGTCAGGTATCAGAGAGAACAGTCTATGACTTGGGTGGCTGGAGTCACACAATTTTTGGGGCCTTCTGACACCGCTTGATATAGAGGTCCTGGATGGCAGGGAGCCGGCCCCAGTGATGTATTGGGCCGTATGCAATAGCCTCTGCAGCACCTTGCAGACTGATGCCAAACAGTTTCCATACCAAGCGGTGATGCAGCCAGTCAAGATGCTCTCAATGGTGCAGCTGTAGAAGTTTTTGAGGATCTGAGGGCCCATGCTAAACATTTTCAGCCTCTTAAGGGACAAGAGGAGTTGTCGTGCCTTCTTCATGACTGTGTTGGTGTTTGTGGACCATGCTAATTCCTTAGTGATGTGGACACCGAGGAACTAGAAGCTCTCGACCCGCTTCACTACAGCCCGTCACACAGCCTAGAATTCTGTTCCTGTAGTCGACAATCAACTTGCTGACGTTGCGGGAGAGGTTGTTGTCCTGGCACCACACTGCCTGGTCACTGACCTCCTCCCTATAGGCTCTCATCGTCATCGGTGATCAGGCCTACCACCCTTGTTTCGTCAGCAAACTTAATGAGTCGTGCCTGGCCACGCAGTTGTGGATGAACAAGGAGTACAGGAGGGGACTAAGCATGCACCCCTGCGAGGCCCCCGTGTTAAGGGTCAGCGTGGCGGAGGTGTTGTTGCCTACCCTCACCACCTAGGGTCTGCCTGTCAGGAGGTCCAGGATCCAGTTGCAGAGGGAGGTATTCAGCCCCAGGGTCCTGAGGTGACAGAGTATTCAGCCCCAGGGTCTCACTAGGTGACAGAGTACCATACATACATACAGTATGTCTGTCTCAAACTGGAACTCTAAACACATACATTAATATAAACATATTGCACAAAGACACACACACATACTGTATATACACACATACATACACATCCATTTATGCATGCAGGCATATACACACACACTCTTAGTATAGCTCAGTATGTGCAGTATTTAGTGTACAGTATGCCCTTCACGTGTGACTGCACTGCTTGTGTTCAGTGTGAGCATGTCTGTAGTATATATGTGTGTAACTAAATTCATGCATTAAGCTCTGTGTGTTTGTATCAGTGCAGTCTACATCACCATACCACATCCAGCATGGTGGAACATTTTTCCCAGAGGTAATGGGTGTGAACAGTGTGAGCATGGTGGAATGTTTTCCAGAGGTAATGGATGTGAACAGAGTGAGCATTGTGGAACATTTCCCAGAGGTAATGGATGTGAACAGTGTGAGCATGATGGAACGTTTCCCAGAGGTAATGGATGTGAACAGAGTGAGCATGATGGAACGTATCCCAGAGGTAATGGATGTGAACAGAGTGAGCATTGTGGAACGTTTCCCAGAGGTAATGGATGTGAACAGTGTGAGCATGGTGGAATGTTTTCCAGAGGTAATGGATGTGAACAGAGTGAGCATTGTGGAACGTTTCCCAGAGGTAATGGATGTGAACAGTGTGAGCATGATGGAACGTTTCCCAGAGGTAATGGATGTGAACAGAATGAGCATGGTGGAACGTTTCCCAGAGGTAATGGATGTGAACAGTGTGAGCATGGTGGAATGTTTTCCAGAGGTAATGGATGTGAACAGAGTGAGCATTGTGGAACGTTTCCCAGAGGTAATGGATGTGAACAGTGTGAGCATGATGGAACGTTTCCCAGAGGTAATGGATGTGAACAGAATGAGCATGGTGGAACGTTTCCCAGAGGTAATGGATGTGAACAGTGTGAGCATGATGGAACGTTTCCCAGAGGTAATGGATGTGAACAGAGTGAGCATGGTGGAATGTTTCCCAGAGGTAATGAGTGTGAACAGTGTGAACATGATGGAACGTATCCCAGAGGTAATGGATGTGAACAGTGAGCATTGTGGAACGTTTCCCAGAGGTAATGGATGTGAACAGTGAGCATTGTGGAACGTTTCCCAGAGGTAATGGATGTGAACAGTGTGAGCATGGTGGAATGTTTCCCAGAGGTAATGGATGTGAACAGAGTGAGCATGATGGAATGTTTCCCAGAGGTAATGGGTGTGAACAGTGTAAGCATGATGGAATGTTTCCCAGAGGTAATGGATGTGAACAGTGTGAGCATGGTGGAATGTTTCCCAGAGGTAATGGATGTGAACAGTGTGAGCATGGTGGAATGTTTCCCAGAGGTAATGGATGTGAACAGTGTGAGCATGATGGAACGTATCCCAGACGTAATGGATGTGAACAGTGTGAGCATGATGGAACGTTTCCCAGAGGTAATGGATGTGAACAGTGTGAGCATTGTGGAATGTTTCCCAGAGGTAATGGATGTGAACAGAGTGAGCATGGTGGAACGTTTCCCAGAGGTAATGGATGTGAACAGTGTGAGCATGATGGAATGTTTCCCAGAGGTAATGGATGTGAACAGAGTGAGCATGGTGGAACGTTTCCCAGAGGTAATGGATGTGAACAGTGTGAGCATGATGGAACGTTTCCCAGAGGTAATGGATGTGAACAGAGTGAGCATGGTGGAACGTTTCCCAGAGATAATGGATGTGAACAGTGTGAGCATGATGGAACGTTTCCCAGAGGTAATGGATGTGAACAGTGTGAGCATGATGGAACGTATCCCAGAGGTAATGGATGTGAACAGAGTGAGCATGGTGGAACGTTTCCCAGAGGTACTGGATGTGAACAGAGTGAGCATGGCATTGGAGAGGTGTACAGAGTCCATTGTTAGAGGTGTGCTGTGCCCACAGTATCCTGTTAGATACACAGGTACTCACACACACATGCCAGCATGCACACACAAACAGCCTTGCCAGCAATGCACTTCACATCTCACTGCAGGGCTGTGTGACATTCATCAAGTACATGTCTCCTCACTGCGTTACCAATCACCAAACAGAACACATACACCAGTGTTTGATCGTTGTCTAGGACCATATCTGGGCAGCCAAAACCCAGTGGCCACTGTCTAAAAGATGGCATGTTGCTCTGTTCATAGTAACACACTGTAATTGAAATCTGACCAGGAGCACTTTAAGCTAAGGACCTGCAGTAATACAGTCTGATAGAACACACTAATGTACTGGCACTGTAGTTAATCTGGATATGTTAAAGCAGGAATCATTAACTAGATTCAGCCACGGGCCGATTTGTTTTTGAGCAGATGGTCGGGGGGCTGGAAAATAATTAAAAATAATTTGTAGACTGCAAGAAGCCCAAACATATATAATATTTGGCTTAAACATAATAATTTCAAACCTTGCCTTAATTTGTAAAGGATAATTTGTATAGGTCTCTCTATTACGCGTGGGAATACTTGGGAACAAAATTCCAAAATTAAAATAACTTGGAGCTGATTCTCTGGTGTTTTTACTGTCTTTTATGTTCAACAATAAAAAATAAATAAAAATAATGAAAATAATGATAATGATACAAATGTAAATAATGAAAATGCTCTGTAAACTCGCAGGACCAAATTCGTCCCGCGGGCCACCAGTTGCATAACCCCGCGTTAAAGGGTGCTTGGGTTAAATGACATGGTCACTAAAGTCTTCTTTGTTATATTATCTTCTGTCTTGTGCATGCGTTGTTCCATGGGATATCTTTAGAATACCTTCACCAGGGCCATGTTCAGCATGACACACTGTATCAAAAAGCTTTGCAACAGAAAGCAAGAATCTGTATTCTTATTGGACTAATTCTTATTGGACTAATTGTAATTATTCGCTCCTATGGCCTATTTATTGCCTACCTCCTCATGCCTTTTGCACACAATGTTATTGACTTGTTTATTGTTTACTCCATGTGTAACTCTGTGTTGTTGTCTGTGTCACACTGCTATGCTTTATCTTGGCCAGATCGCAGTTGTAAATGAGAACTTGTTCTCAACTAGCCTACCTGGTTAAATAAAGGTGAAACAAAAAATAAAATAAAATAGTATCTCAGTTAATTTCACTTCGTTTTCTTCCTACTGGTCACCACCCATATTTCCAGTCAGTGGAGGGACTGACTCGGATATTCTCCCCACCTTTCTAACTTACTGACAGACAGTGGCCATTGAAGAAGGATGTGATGTTTTGTGGGCTGTCTGTTAGCGGTATGATGAAGTGATCTGTCCAATAGTGTCTGTGTTACACAGCGTCTGAGAACTGCATCCCAGTCTGCCTGCACCAGCCCCATGCTGCATACCAAATACAGATGAAACACTGGGTGTGTCTGGAATGTCACCCTATTCCCTTTATAGTGCACTACTTTTGACAAGGGCCCATAGGGCTCTGGACAAAATCAGTGCACTATATAGGGAGGGAATAGTGTGCCATTTGGGCCAGAGACTCTCATAGTGGTGTGGATGGGTGTGTAGTGTGAATCAGGAATAATGGATCAGAGAGTCACCTCAGATGCACTGAGTTATCATGGGGTATATTAAAGCTGTAGTAATAAACATGGTAATAACACTGTATGTTTTTCAGGGAAAGATGGATTCATACTAGGGAAGGTGAAAAGTCAAACTAGACAGTCTTTCAATTGTTTCAGTATGTACTCTGAAGAATCTTTGTAACACAGCCTTAATTGCTCAAAACAATCCAAATGTTCATTGTAGATACAGAACATGAATACTTCTATTTGATATTCTACCACATGCCTACAACCTCAGAAAGTGTTATCAAAAGTAAAGAACATTGAAAATGCTATTATATGGGTTTTTCTCCTGTAACAGCTGTGCCAGTTTATGGAAACGTCCCCTTTGAGCCCAATAAAATGTAATTGACAGCTGGAGGATTGTTTCAGAATGTCTTTTGTGTTTTAAGTTAACAAGGCTATTTGATAAAGAGCGGCATCTAATTGGTAGATCTCTATTCCATCTCCATGAATGAACAGGGATTACGTCCGTGCATGTTGATGTCACTAAGCCCAGATATCCACAGACTTAGGCTTTGTATACACTTATAACTGTAGTGGTTAAGGCTTTTAGAAGAAGTGACTGGGTGAATATCAAAACTCTTTCCTCCATTCCTAGTGTCCTTTCTCCTTCTCAAAACATCAGAGGTGAGGAGAGCATTGGCAGAGAAGATCCTCTCATTCATTGCTCTCCTTCCTCCCAACTTAGAGAAAGAGAGGTGAGAGAGAGAGTACGGGAGGAAAGGACATGGCAGAGCCTCCAGATGTGTCTTATCCTCCTCTTCCTGCTCCAGCCATTCTATTATGCAGATGGAGCGTTTTTTTTTCCTAATGGAAAAACCATTAGGGTAAATATTATGCAAATTAAGAGGTCCATTGCTTTCAACTCTGTTTTGGCGGCCTAGGGGTTAGATAATGAGCTTTTATGTTTTCATGGAATGACAGTTAGACTGCAAAATCTGGACGATGGATGGAAGTAACCAGCTAGGGAATTTAAAAAAGTTCATACTTAAGCACTCGCCTGAAACCAGTAGAAATTAAAAAAATACAAAAACATGTCAGTTTGTACAGTATAGTCTCTGGTAATTAGAATAGTTTTCATCAAACGTATTGTACTGTACAGTGCCAAACCTTCAGTTGTATGTTTTTTGGTGTTGCTATATGAACATGCAATGGCTACATAACGTAGCTACAAACTAAAGTAGACAGGCACAAGAGGTTGAGAAAATGTGTCCACATTATCTGTTCCACTCATGTGTGTTTATAGTGCGCATGAAGGGGAATCCACATTATGTAATAATTCTGGATATGAAACAACAGTAAGTATTTTGTCATTGACATTTAGCCATTGTATAGAAAATATGGAGTAATGAAATGAAACAATTATTCCATGAAGTTTATCAATGTATTTGCACACCGTTGTGGACAATGTGTGCATGCTTTGTCTCCATATTGCATTTTCAGAATCCAACAGCAAAAGGATTTTGTACAGCTTGGATTGAACAGTTGCCATCATCCTTAAATGATTCCGATGTCTAAAAGCGTATAATCATTTTTGGCATTAATTTCTGAGGCGGCGTTGAACCAAAGCTTAATGTTTTGAGGGAATAACAATTCATTTGCGGGGCTGATTGATGTCAGGAAAACTAATTTTGTCCCCCAGAAATAAAACAGTCTCTGACACCTTCAACAGCAACCTACATTTTACAGTGTTGCTGTAATCTCATTAACAGGAGAGAATTTATAGTAAGCTGAATAAATCCCTCTCTCAATATCTTCACTGCTCTATAGGACTGGGTAGCTATACATAGCCACATACAGTCCAATAGAAACAGACAACTCTGTCGGAACATATCATGGATTTACTCCTCCGCTTGGAGCAGCCCATTTAGTACATGTTGTAACTACTGTAGATGCTCCTACACACTACCATCAAACTGGTATGTTGGAAGTAAAGCAATGCAGACACAGAACACAATTCAGAAATCCCACTAGACATTCTGCCTAACCCTGCTCCCATCCAGCCTGCATGAAGTTTAGAGCAGACTGCTAATAATAACACTAACTGAGCGATTGCCTCATAAAAGCATGCATCTATCCAAATGCAACTATTTGCATCACAAAATTCTCAAACATGGAATCCTTTAACTATTCTTCCTCTATGGACCTTTTCAGTGGTGGAAAAAGTACTAAATTGTCATACTATACTTGAGTAAAATATAAAATGACTCAAGTCACCCAGTAAAATGCTACTTGAGTAAAAGCCTAATGTACTTAAGTACAGTGGTGAGAAAAGTACCTAATTTTCATACTTGAGTAAAAGTAAAAGTAAATGCCACACATTAAATTCCTTATATTAAGCAAACCAGACAACACAATTGTTTACATTTATTACGGACAGCCAGGGGCATACTCCAACACTCAGACATAATTTACAAACACAGTATTTGTGTTTATTGAGTCTGCCATATCTGCCTCATTAGGGATGACAATATGTTATATTGAACGGTGCGTGAATAGGACCATATTGCTGTCCTGCCTGAGCTTTGAAATGTAACAAGTACTTTAGGGTGTAAGGGAAAATGTATCAGAGTACATATTTTCTTTAGGAATGTAATGGAGTAAAAATAAAAGTTGTACAGATACCCCAAAAAACTACTTAAGTATTATTTCAAAGTATTTTTACTTTACATCACTGAAAAACGCTCTCTTCCTAATGTCTGGTTTGGTTGAAGTAAAATCACTGACCTAGAAAAGTGATTATCTGTTTTTAAAGACATAAAGGCTTCACTAACAACCCTATTAGAGAGGATTATAAACATTGATCTAATTAATCATAGGAAGCTAATTTATTATCTTTACTGAGTTGTATTGACAGCAGACTCTACAATGACTCAGCACAATTGATCTATAGTTGCTATACTTAGGAAAAAGATGTCAAACAAAATACAGATATGGAGATATGAATTATGGGGCTTTTCTTGTACTGTTTGTATGACTATTTTTGAGGTAGTTTGCTGCATTAAGGTCTCCCACGGTTTAATTTGAACAATTCAGGCAGGATCTTACTTTTGGCTTTGGCCATTTCTGGCTGAGATTCAATAGAGACTAGACTATTGTCATGGAATATCACATCAGACAATTACCATTGATTTCTGAGCTATTGTACAATATCGTTTTTTGTGCTCACTCCTACCTGTACACTGTTATTCAACAACTCTACAATCACAACCAAAGTGAACGCACCATGCTCTCATAGATAGAGTGCAATTTGAGAGAAACCTGATGTAATACTCTATGTGCTACGCACCAGAATATATAAATAAATACAATTTAAAATGGGGTAGACCAGAATGTCAGCCGATTTGATGGGAGAAAACATGTGCCTGATCAGATTTCATGAGTCTTTGATCTCATCCACCCGTCGTTGCCTCTGTGAGACAAAAGGTATTCAGGAGAGAGCACCTCAAGAAAATTGTTGGAGTTACATGTAAGACACTGGCAATGGGCTGCAGGAGAGGTAGGATGGGGAAGAGTTCAAATGAGTAAACAAAAGCTTCCCACCTACAGAACACAGAGGTACATTTTGTAAAAAAATATGTTTATTTAATTTCTTCTATTTTCTTATATGCACAAAGAGGCTGCTCCTTTGACATCATGACATGTATTTTATTAAGTTTGACATGTGCTCTTTATCCCAGAATGTAAAATGTGTGTTCAATCAAAAGTTATGTGAACAGTGTTACACTTCTCAAAAGGCACTGAATTTGTGGATGACCCGCTCCTGTCACACCCTGATCTGTTTCACCTGCCTTTGTGATTGTCTCCATCCCCTTCCAAGTGTCGCCCATCTTCCCCATTATCCCCTGTGTTAATTATACCTGTGTTCTCTGTTTGTTTGTTGTCAGTTCGTCTTGTTCGTCAAGTCAACCAGTGTTTTTGTGTCTCAGCTCCTGCTTTCCCAGTCTCTCTTTTTCTCGCCCTCCTGGTTTTGACCCTTGCCTGTCCTGACTCTGAGCCTGTCTGCCTGACCACTCTGCCTGCCCCTGACCCTGAGCCTGCCTGCCGACATGTACCTTTGCCCCACCTCTGGATTATTGACCTCTGCCTGACCTGACCCTGAACCTGCCTGCCTGCCGTCCGGTACCATTGCCCCACCTCTGGTTTACTGACCCCTGCCTGCCTTGTCCTGTCTTTTGCCTGCCCCTGTTGGATTATTAAACCATTGTTAATTCGATGTTGTCTGCATCCGGGTCTTACCTTCATACCCGATAGCTCCAGCAACTCGGTCTCTTTTGAGAAGTGTAACTTGGTATTTTTAAAATTTTATTTCACCTAATTATTCTGCCTATTAATTAAGTGCCAAATAAAGTAACAAGGTTGAACGTAACAGGGTTAACAATTTCATCCTAAATCAGCCACAAATCCCCTTTGGAGGAATGGGAGCTTGTTGTGTGCAACAGAGAGGGGCAATTGAATGCAAGCTTCACCATTTAAAAAAAAAATCTAACATTTTTAGCCTGTCTATCTATGGGTAACAGGGTTGATGTGTTATTCTCGACCTGCTCAATTTTTCACCACAAAGCACCAGAAAAACGCCAAAAAGAGTAGAACCAGCTCACCGGCTTTTACATGATGATTTGACTATTAGATGTTCACTGTTTCTTTTGAAAATATATTTTAAAAGGAATAGTTTCACCATATTAAAAATAGATTTCACGTAACAGGGTTGACCTTAGAATGAGGGACAGACATAAATTAATCACTAATCACATTAAATAAATAATCTTCAAAAATGTATTTGTTAAAGCAACAACATAACTTGGGCTTCACAATGATGGTGAAAACTTGGAGAAATGTTGGGGTTAAGTGGATTAAAATCACAGAGGACGCACAGAGGGACATGTAAAAATGTAATGAAAAAACATGTAAAACGTTTTTATTCATATTAAGTCTGATTTATTGAATTCTCCAGGTGGCCTATATTAAAAGGCACTTCTTTAATATAACAGGCTTTTAAAATTCAATATTGGTACACAATTTCTACAAAAAATATAAATGGGATGCAAAATGCACGACCCACCCATCTTTTTTTTCTGCCTTTAATAAAGTTATCACGAGAGTGATGACATCTATACTGAACAAAAAATATAAACGCAACATGCAACAATTTCTAAGATTTTACTGAGTTACAGTTCACATAAGGACATCTGTCAATTGAAATATATAAATTAGGCCCTAATCTATGGATTTCACATGACTGGGAATACAGATATGCATCTGTTGGTCACATATACCTTAACAAAAAGTAGGGGCGTGGATCAGAAAACCAGTCAGTATCTGGTGTGACCACCATTTGCCTCATGCAGCAAGACACATCTCCTTTGTATAGAGTTGATCAGGCTGTTGATTGTGGCCTGTGGAATGTTGTCCCACTCCTCTTCAATGCTGTGTGAAGTTCCTGGATATTGATGGGAACTGGAACACGCTGTCGTACACTTCAATCCAGAGCATCCCAAACATTGTCGTTGGGTGACATATCTGGTGACATGTCTGGTATGCAGGCCATGGAAGAACTGGGACATTTTCAGCTTCCAGGAATTGTGTACATATCCTTGAGACATGAGGCTGTGCATTATCATGCTGAAACATGAGGGGATGGAAGAAGATGAATGGCACAAAAATGGGCCTCAGGATCTCGTCACGGTATGTCTGTGCAATCAAATTGCCATCAATGCAATTGTGTTCGTTGTTCGTAGCTTATGCCTTCCCATACCCAAACTCCACCGCCACCAAGGGGCACTCTATTCACAAAATTAGAATGAGCAAACCGCTCGCCCACACAACCCCATACACGTGGCCTGCGGTTGTGAGGCTGGTTGGACATACTGCCAAATTCTCTAAAACAACGTTGGAAGCGGCTTATGGTAGAAAAATGTAGTTTAAATTCTCTGGCAACAGCTCTAGTGGACATTCCTGCAGTCAGCATGCCAATTGCATGCTCCCTCAAAACTTGAGACATCTGTGGCATTGTGTTGTGTGACAAAACTGCACATTTTACAGTGGCCTTTTATTGTCTCCATTACAATCAATCAATCAATCAAGTTTATTTTATATAGCCCTTCGTACATCAGCTGATATCTCGAAGTGCTGTACAGAAACCCAGCCTAAAACCCCAAACAGCTAGCAATGCAGGTGTAGAAGCACGGTGGCTAGGAAAAACTCCCTAGAAAGGCCAAAACCTAGGAAGAAACCTAGAGAGGAACCAGGCTATGAGGGGTGGCCAGTCCTCTTCTGGCTGTGCCGGGTGGAGATTATAACAGAACTATGCCAAGATGTTCAAAAATGTTCATAAGTGACAAGCATGGTCAAATAATAATCATGAATCATTTTCAGTTGGCTTTTCATAGCCGATCATTAAGAGTTGAAAAACAACAGGTCTGGGACAGGTGGCGGTTCCATAACCGCAGGCAGAACAGTTGAAACTGGAATAGCAGCAAGGCCAGGCGGACTGGGGACAGCAAGGAGTCACCACGCCCGGTAGTCCCGACGTATGGTCCTAGGGCTCAGGTCCTCTGAGAGAAAGAAAGAGAGAAGGAGAAAATTAGAGAGAGCCAAGATTTTCAAAATGTTCATAAATGACAAGCATGGTCAAATAATAATCAGGAATAAATCTCAGTTGGCTTTTCATAGCCGATACAAGGTGCACATATGTAATGATCATGCTGTTTAATCAGCTTTTTGATATGCCACACCTGTCAAGTGGATGGATTATCTTGGCAAAGGAGAAATGTTCACTAACAGGGATGTAAAAAAAAAGTGTGGCATGTCAAAAGCGTATTTGACGTTATTCAGCGTATTAATGCCTAATAATGTTTGAATACTAATGTGTTAATATTGCGTGTATTACCTATGAAGGTAGTGGCTTATAAATGAAAGTTAAATGATAAGAATAGAAAATAACTACACAATAATAAGAAATCATCTGATTAAAACCACAGTTCCATTTGTAAATATTTGCTGAAAAGTGTCTCTTAAAATCCTGTATTCTTGATCATGTTGCAGCAAATGCTATAACTGTGCTGTGACAACTGTTCTCTCCTGTCAGTTTCTCTGTGAATGGTGTTTCTGAGAGGGCCACTGCTGTCTTTGAGTGCCCGGGTCCCTGTCACTGAGTGACAGTCAGCAGGAGCTGCCTCTAGAGCACTAAAAGCCTGCCACATACAATATTAACTCTCTCTCTTAGCAAGCAGGGAACATTAAAAATACAACCTTTATCTCTGAACCTGACTTTGAATAACAACACCTGGGGATTTGAATACAGGTCACTAGTTAAAGCAATGGCTGGGCTTGGCGCTTTCAATATGGATTCAATCTGCATTGGAAAGATACTTCTAGCCCATGGGATTCCTCCCACTATAACTCTAAGATGTTGTAATGGTGGTTTGTTATACAGTTATAAAGATGGCAGAGGACTCCCAAGTCTGTAGTAAAATCCAGCTGACATCCTAAAAGATGAAAAAACACCTCTTTGAGAACGACGTGCTTGTTTCTCTGAGCTGGATCAGATTCCAATGTCGGGTGGAGGCTTATGTCACAGAACTTCAAGACTGTCTGATGATCTGATTGATTCTTAAGGGGGATTTGTGTGTGTTGCATTGCATCTGATGTGGCCCTCTGTCTCTGTTTTTGGCTGAGAACTGCATTTTCAACCCACTTACAAGTTTCCACCGTTGTCCTCTACAGTACACTGCAAACATGTACAGTAGAGGGCCTCTCTTCCCTTCCCCAGCCCCCAGCCCCCAGCTCCCGGCCCCCAGCCTCCAGTTTCAAGGGTCTCTTGGCTCACACGTTTATTCCTACAGTGAAGAAGTGAGATCTCCAGAGAAAATAGCAACCACTGTACATCCCCTAAAGACACATCCAGATAAACAAACTACACCCCCCAAAGCACATTCCAGAGGTCAGAGGCTGGATTCTCTCAGAGCCTGGGGGAATTTACTATGGTCTGACCTGTGGTTAGACCAAGTGTACTTTGTAGGGCAAGCACCACATAATGACGACATCTGTCTGTCAGTCCAGCTAGCTCCTGTTCACTTACATGGCCGAACAGTGTGCCATTCAGTGTGTCTATATTCATGGAAAGTGTATTGAGATGTTTAAACATGTTTTGATTTGATTAGATTTCATTCTTCATTTTATACATGATACACAGTATTCATCTCTGCACTGTGGGATGCTGCCTCACCTTGTAAAAGTAATTTCTTTCAAGAATATAAAAATGTATATTTTCTAGTCAAGTCATTACCCAATGTCAAATAGGAAATGTTATGATTCGTGATCAGAGTTAAAAAAGAGGAGAAATGATCAGGGTCTATCAGAGAGATATTTAGTCATAGCGGTTGGTAGTTTATTGTTTTGCTGCTGCAGCAGGGCACATAGGCACATAAGCCTCTAGTGCAGTCTTGATCAAGTACTTTGGCAGTTACCTTGGTTATCAATTCTCCCTCTGCCACCCTCCACTGTCAGCAGTTTGATATGGTTGTGTGGTTACCATACCACTTTGACTGAAATGCAAAGATCACATTATTTAGCCGTGATCTCCAGGAGAATGTAGTGGTTACATTCTAATACAGATATAAGAAAATAACAATAATAAATAAATGGTTTTGATATAGATAGCTGGGTTTTGATAGAGATAGCTGGGATTTGAGAGCGATAGCTGGATTTTGATAGAGATAGCTGGGTTTTGATAGAGATATCTGCGTTTTTTTGTTTAAAGTGCAAGAAGTTGAAGTTAGAGAGAATAAACTATGGCATGAATTCCATTACAACACGCACATGTGACTACATGCATTGTTATTGTATGAGTTAGCCTAGTATCATAAATTAATCTGTGAAAATGGACGTGAATTGAAATGTTTGTCCCGGCCTGGGGAACATTTGCTAAGTCAACACTAATAATGCAAAATCAATCAAGCAAAACAACAGAGCAGCAGTCTGTCATATTATGTGCAGTGTTCCCTTTCTATACAGCCTTCCTGATTCTGCATAGTGAGAGTTAAGTGATTTGGCTATATGAAGCCATTGCACGAAGACGTGCCCATAGTGATAGCAGTCATATCTGCAGTTGCCAATGAAGACCTGGACATTCTAATGTGGTTGACAGGAGACGTATGGTTCTTCAAAGCTTCTCCTTTGACAGCACCAGGTCATTTGATCAGACTTGATATGTTCCTGTCAGAAGAAGTTATCATGAAATGTATAAAAAAAAACTCCCTCATCAATGTAAACTTGTGAGTACCATAACCTACAAGCTGACGTGCCTACATACTGTCAGTAGTGCGAGTACCATAACCTACAAGCTGACGTGCCTACATACTGTCAGTAGTGTGAGTACCATAACCTACAAGCTGACGTGCCTACATACTGTCAGTATTGTGAGTACCATAACCTACAAGCTGACGTGCCTACATACTGTCAGTATTGTGAGTACCATAACCTACAAGCTGACGTGCCTACATACTGTCAGTAGTGTGAGTACCATAACCTACAAGCTGACGTGCCTACATACTGTCAGTAGTGTGAGTACCATAACCTATAAGCTGAAGTGCCTACATACTGTCAGTAGTGTGAGTACCATAACCTACAAGCTGAAGTGCCTACATACTGTCAGTAGTGTGAGTACCATAACCTACAAGCTGAAGTGCCTACATACTGTCAGTAGTGTGTGTACCACAACCTACAAGCTGAAGTGCCTACATACTGTCAGTAGTGTGAGTACCATAACCTACAAGCTGAAGTGCCTACATACTGTCAGTAGTGTGTGTACCATAAACTACAAGCTGAAGTGCCTACATACTGTCAGTAGTGTGAGAACCATAACCTACAAGCTGAAGTGCCTACATACTGTCAGTAGTGTGAGTACCATAACCTACAACCTGAAGTGCCTACATACTGTCAGTAGTGTGAGTACCATAACCTACAAGCTGAAGTGCCGACATACTGTTAGTAGTGTGAGTACCATAATCTACAAGCTGAAGTGCCTACATACTGTCAGTAGTGTGAGTACCATAACCTACAAGCTGAAGTGCCGACATACTGTTAGTAGTGTGAGTACCATAATCTACAAGCTGAAGTGCCTACATACTGTCAGTAGTGTGAGTACCATAACCTACAAGCTGAAGTGCCGACATACTGTTAGTAGTGTGAGTACCATAATCTACAAGCTGAAGTGCCTACATACTGTCAGTAGTGTGAGTACCATAACCTACAAGCTGAAGTGCCGACATACTGTTAGTAGTGTGAGTACCATAATCTACAAGCTGAAGTGCCTACATACTGTCAGTAGTGTGAGTACCATAATCTACAAGCTGAAGTGCCGACATACTGTTAGTAGTGCGCGTTAGAGCACGTGTCAAACTCATTACATGGAGGGCCGAGTGTCTGCGAGTTTTCGTTCCACGCTTGTACTTGATTGATGAATTAAGGTTGCTAATTAGTACGGAACTCCCCTCACCTGGTTGTCTAGGTCTTAATGAAAGGAAAAAACAAAAACCTGCAGACACTCACTCGGCCCTCCGTGGAATGAATTTGACACCCTGCTTTGGAGCATAGGGTGCCATTTCAGATTTACCCAGCGTCTCAAACCATCTGCCAGGAACGGCAGGGGGGTGAGCTTCCAGGAGACCAACTGTATGAGGTCATCAGTAGTCATATCACAACATTGTGTTCCAACTGCAATTTTCAGCCGCTCAATGTACGGCTGAGAGAATAGCAGCCAGAGAGAGGGAGAGGGGTACCGTATATGCCAGACAGTAAATTACACCAGTCACCTCTCTCTCGGTGGTGAAGGAGGCAGACTAATGGATGGGTTTGGAGGCTGTAGACTGCAGTCGGGCTCCGTGGAGGAGGGACTGAAGAAGATGAATAAGAAACAACACCTTGCCAACAACTAGGCCCATAATACAATAAGGCCAATGTAATGGCTCCCTTGTCCAGCAATGAATGACAAGTGACTGGGTCCTGAAAGATGAGATTCATACTTTCTATGACTGCGAAACGTAGTTTTTTTTAGCTGAACGAGAAAAGAAAGAGAAAATAAT
This sequence comes from Salvelinus namaycush, assembly GCF_016432855.1. NCBI lineage: Eukaryota > Metazoa > Chordata > Actinopteri > Salmoniformes > Salmonidae > Salvelinus > Salvelinus namaycush. The sequence continues at coordinate 22,027,194 of NC_052343.1, forward strand.
GTGAATTCAATACCAGTACAATCCTGGGGTTAAAGAAAATGTCCATTGGCAGGTAAGTTTAGAGGCTGCTCAGTTGGCTAACTACATCTCACTGAAGATCTAGCGCAGCTAAGATCACCAACACGCCCAAAGATATATACACCCGTCTTCCAGGAAAAACATAACTTACATGATTCATGTGTGAGTAAAATCTAAGCATCAAAAAGAGAATCAGAATGAGTAAATGGTTATTTCATTAAGGATGGTGTTACAGAAATGAAAAAGCCAATCGGATAAAATAGATGATTGAGAGAGAAATCTCAGTTTCTCTTTCTCTTTGAACTACTGTGAACACTCTCTCAGTCTCTCTACACTCTTGCAATGTGATGATTTGGTCTAATTACCAGTGTCTGTGCTAGAGTAAGGCCATTGATTGGCTAGTACTTGGAGGATATCCTCTCAGACGTGGACAGGATGTTAAACATTCAGACAGACAGAAGATGCTAGCTGAGCTCTGGCTAACACTGCACCTTAAGATGCCCTATACCTATGTAACTACACAGTAATAATTATAGTAAACACATTCTACTTACATAGGTATTGAGGCAACTTAAGGTAAAGTGCTCCCAAGCGCAAACAACCCTTTTTATCAATTTACTCTACCCTATTTTATCAATTAAGTCAACATATTCTATGCGAAGAGAAGCAAGTGAAAACTTTTTTTTACAATTGAATGAGAAGATTTTTTGCATAGCATTTACTCTAGGCCTACATACATAGTGCAGGCGGATAACTTTTATATGCCCTCCCCCAAGTCTTTCAATACAATTTAATTGTTTTATTATTTCATTGCAGGAACCTGTTTCAAAGATTTCAATGGCTTGGCATCATCCTTGGTCGTATATTTACAAGCTTTTTGATGTTTCCACACCGACAAGGAGCGCATATCAATAGTTCCCCTGCAGCTTTGATCTGGTCTTCCCCAATTCATTGAAATATATTTTAAAGGAATGCATTTTTCCTTTCTAGTTATTGTTATCTAGTTATTGTCTTACTGGGATATAATAATTTCCTCCAGTCATCATAACCACTCCCACTTATAACTCTCACTGATCTGCGATGCAGATGGAGCCAATAGGATGAGTCACATTAACTCACACAGCATGCATGGGATCCAATCATGGCCCTCAAAAATGTAAAAATGTCTTGCTACTTCATTAGGCTAATTTTTGTGTCACTATCAATAAGAAATACTGTCAGGACACCTTTTGGAGACCATTTTAACCACACAATAGCGTGTTAAATGTGGTTCATTTGGATATGTAAATGATATAAAAAAAGTGAAGGACGATTCTCAAATGAGTCATTATGACAGACTTGGATTCACACAGTACTCGTTTGGAAGTTTGATGAAACAAAAAAGAGAAATAGACTGAAGTATTTTCTAATTTCATTTGTTGAATCACCGTAATTGTTGCTCTGAAATGCCAAGGACTGGCCTCCAACATATCGGATGCCAAAGGTTCCATTTTCACCCGCTTATTTTCAGCCCCTCTGTCAACCACGTCACCTTGGCAACAGATGTCTTGCATGCTGTCTTGTGTGTGTCTTGTGTGACAAGAAAGTAAGAGAATTTTGTGAGTATGTTTCCTCATCTTACCTTAAGTGATTTATCCTTACAGGAAGTTCCACTTGTACTCTTTCAAGGGGGAGGTGTCAGTGATGTATTGGAAACAAACACAGTGTTAGCACACTAGAGGAATATGGGACAGGTTTTCTCCTGGATATAGACCACACAATCTGTCTTCAAATGATTAATGGAATGGAGAGGTCTATATATAGGAAATACACCTTAATTAGATACAGTTGAAGTCGGAAGTTTACATACACCTTAGCAAAATACATTTAAACTCAGTTTTCACAATTCCTGACATTTAATCCTAGTAACAAATCCCTGTTTTAGGTCCGTTAGGATCACCACCTTATTTTAAGAATGTGAAATGTCAGAATAATGTAGAGAGAAGGATTTATTTCAGCTTTAATTTCATTTATCACATTCCCAGTGGGTCAGAAGTTTACATACACTCAATTAGTATTTGGTAGCATTACCTTGACATTGTTTAACTTGGGTCAAACGTTTCGGGTAACCTTCCACAAGCTTCCCACAATAAGTTGGGTGATTTTTAGCCCATTTCTCCTGGCAGAGCTTGTGCAACTGAGTCAGGTTTGTAGGCCTCCTTGCTCGTACACGCTTTTTCAGTTCTGCCCACACATTTTCTATAGGATTGAGGTCAGGGCTTTGTGATGGCCACTCCAATACCTTGACTTTGTTGTCCTTAAGCCATTTTGCCACAACTTTGGAAGTATGCTTGGGGTCATTGTCCATTTGGAAGACCCATTTGCGAACAAGCTTTAACTTCCTGACTGATGTCTTGAGATGTTGCTTCAATAGATCCACATAATTTCCCCTCCTCGTGAAGCCATCTATTTTGTGAAGTGCACCAGTCCCTCCTGCAGCAAAGCACCCCCACAACATGATGCTGCCATCCCCGTGCTTCACGGTTGGGATGGTGTTCTTCGGCTTGCAAGCCTCCCCCTTTTTCCTCCAAACATAACGATGGTCATTATGGCCAAACAATTCTATTTTTGTTTCATCAGACCAGAGGACATTTCTCCAAAAAGTACGGTCTTTGTCCCCATGTGCAGTTGCAAACCGTAGTCTGGCTTTTTTATGGCGGTTTTGTGGCTTCTTCCTTTTTCATGGAGCAGTGGCTTCTTCCTTGCTGAGCGGCCTTTCAGGTTATGTCGATATAGGACTCGTTTTACTGTCCTCTCCCTGTTCGGGCAGCGCTCGGCGGTCGGCGTCGCAGGTCTACTAGCCATCACCGATCCCTTTTTCCTTTTCTGTTTGTTTTGTCTTTGGTTCTTTTCACACCTGGTTTCATTTGCATTAATTTCTGTGTGTATATATGTACCCTGTTGCCTGCCTAGGTTTGTGCGGGATTAGTCTTTCGTTGTGATGTGCTCGGTTGGATTTACCGTTATTTGTTTTCACGGTTACGTAAGTGTATGAGTGTCGGAACTGTGTTTGTTCCTCCGTGCGTTTGCACGGGTTCTCTGTTATGAGGGCGTCGTCCTTTTCGATTGTGCCATTCCAGTGTTGGTGGACTGTCTTATTAAAACACGCTTCTCAGACATCCTTGCTCTCCTGCGCCTGACTCCTACACCTATCACCTAAACGCACCTTATCACATTTACTGTGCATATAGATACTTTTGTACCTGTTAACTCCAGCATCTTCACAAGATCGTTTGCTGTTTTTCTGGGATTGATTTGCACTTTTCGCACCAAAGTACGTTCATCTCTAGGAGTCAGAACGCCTTTCCTTCTTGAGCGGTATGACGGCTGCGTGGTCCCATGGTGTTTATACTTGCATACCATTGTTTGTACAGAGGAACGTGGTACCTTCAGGCGTTTGGGAATTGCTCCCAAGGATGAACCAGACTTGTGGAGGTCTACAATTTTTTTTCTGAGGTCTTGGCTGATTTATTTAGATTTCCCATGATGTCAAGCGAAGAGGCACTGAGTTTGAAGGTAGGCCTTGAAATACATCCACAGGTACACCTCCAATTGACTCAAATGCTGTCAATTAGCCTATCAGAAGCTTCTAAAACCATGACATCATTTTCTGGAATTTTCCAAGCTGTTGAAAGGCACAGTCAATTTAGTGTATGTAAACTTCTGACCCACTGGAATTGTGATACAGTGAATTATAAGTGAAATAATCTGTCTGTTAACAGTTGTTGGAAAAATTACTTTTGTCATGCACAAAGTAGACGTCCTAACCGACTTGACAAAACTATAGTTTGTTAACAAGAAATGTGTGGAGTAGTTGAAAAACAAGTTTTAATGACTCCAACCTAAGTGTATGTAAACTTCCGATTTCAACTGTATATTGAAGCCTACACAGCCACACCTTACAAGAACTATCACTCGTCAACACCCAAGGATGACACGTCTTATTTAAATATAGTGTAGATGACACTAAATATGCTGTATCTATTACTAAGTGATTTTGTCAGATTATTCATATTCTGCTTTTTTTTGACTGTTTGTAATAAATCAGTTTGTCATTGGTTATCGGTTTTAGATATAATTTTGGGTTGGCCTAAATATTTGATATATACAATGTGAACGTCCAACAAGAGCGTCCAAAAAATCTTGTTGCAATTTCTCTAATTTACTTTATATCCTCACTTACTCCTGTACTTATTGATTAGATCTTAAAATGGATGCATAGTATACCCTATTCAAAGTTTTTGTAAAATATTATACTGTGTATCTAATAGAAACACTTCAGCTAGAGCTTTTGTCTTAGAGGGCAGACGAATGAAATGTTACAGGAAGCAATCAGGATTATGTTATTCTGAGCCGATCAATAGCATGTCTTCTGTTTAGCTTGGCAATCAACTTTCTCCTTCTCTTTTTTTTGCGCTGACAACAATTCTTCACAATAGAGATGGAGTGGGTTATATTATATTGGATTAAATATCATTGGAGCAATCTGACAGTATTATACAGTACAAAACCCATCCCCCTGAGTCTCACAACATTAATTTGAGTTCAATAGGAATTCCAAAACGCACTAGACAGAAGACACACACAATGTCAGCCTGGGACATTATTGACAGGGGGGATATTTAATTATGATAAGCTAGGAAAATCTAATTTATCATTCAAAAATGTGAATTGATTAATTCAAATTATCTTTTGAAATTAGTAAAATTAGAATTGGAGTGTTGAAAGGAATGGAAAGGACAGAGTGGAATGAGCCCTGCGCATATGAAATGAGTGATGTAATATTTTCCACGGTGTAAAGGATGATGAGACGAGAAAGAGAAAGGATAGCTCTGGAGAGAGAGGAGGAAGAGTGGAAACGTTTTACGGTTCCTTTACAGAACCCTTACACTGTTCAATTACATATAACCTTCTATTTAACTCCCCTCCCCTCCATTATTTAACTTCTTTGGGACTGGGGGGCAGTATTGAGTAGCTTGGATGAATAAGGTGCCCAGAGTAAACTGCCTGCTACTCAGGCTCAAAAGCTAGAATGTGCATATAATTATGGATGGAAAACACTCTGAAGTTTCTAAAACTGTTTGAATGATGTCTGTGAGTATAACAGAACTCATATGGCAGGCAAAAATCTGAGAAAAAATCCAACCAGGAAGTGGGAAATCTGAGGTTTGTAGTTTTTCAAGTCAGTGCCTATCCAATATACAGTGTCTATGGGGTCATATTGCACTTCCTAAGGCTTCTTCTAGATGTCAACAGTCTTTAGAACCTTGTTTCAGGCTTCTACTGTGAAGGGGGAAGAATAAGAGCTGTTTGAGTCAGAGGTCTGGCAGAATGCCATGAGGAGGTATTTGGACATAAATTATGGACTTCATTGAACAAAACAAACATATATTGTGGAACTGGGATTCCTGGGAGTGCATTTCGATGAAGATCATCAAAGGTAAGTGAATATTTATAACGCTATTTCTGACTTTTGTGACACTCTCCTTCTTTGGAAAATGGCTGTATGTTTTTCTGTGACTTGGCGCTGACCAAACATAATCGCAAGGTGTGCTTTCGCCGTAAAGCCTTTTTGAAATCTGACACAGCCGTTGCATTAAGGAGAAGTTTATCTATAATTCCATGCATAACACTTGTAACTTTTATCATTGTTTATTATGAGTATTTCTGTAATTTGATGTGGTTATCTGCACTTTCACCGGATGTTTGTTTGAGACAATGCATTTCTGAACATAACACACCAATTTCAAATGAGGTTTTTGTACATATAGATGAACTTTATCGAACAAAACACACATTTATTGTCTAACATGGAGTCCTGGGAGTGCCATCCGGTGAAGATCATCAAAGGTTAGTGATTAATTTTACCGCTATTTCTGAGTTTTGTGACACCTCTCCTTCTTTGGAAAATGGCTGTATGTTTTTCGTTGATTTGGCGCTGACCTAACATAATCTCAAGGTGTGCTTTCGCCGTAAAGCTTTTTTGAAATCAGACACTGTGGCTGGATTAACGAGAAGTTTATCTTTAAAATGGTGTATAATACTTGTATGTTTGAGGAATTTTAATTATGAGATTTCTGTTGTTTTGAATTTGGCGCCCAGAAATTTCTCTGGCTGTTGTTGAGGTGGCGCCCCACATATCCCAGAGAGGTCTTAACCTTTCTGTGCACAGATCCCGATTACGGGATCATTTCCCTAAACAACCGCTGAATTGCAGGGCGCCAAATTCAAAAATCTTACTAAAAATATTTGTAATCATGCAATCACAAGTGAAATATACCAAAACACAGCTTAGTTTATTGTTAATCCACCTATCGTGTCAGATTTTGAAAATATGCTTTACTGTAACGGCAGCCTTCCTCCTCTTCGTCTGAAGAGGTGTAGCAGGGATCGGACCAAGACGCAGCGTAGCTCGTGTTCAACATGACTTTAATAAACAAGACGAAACTGTGAACACTTACAACTAACAAAATAACAAACGTGGCAAACCTAAACAGCCCTATCTGGTGCAGAGAAAACACAGAGACAGGAAACAACCACCCACAAACCCCAACAAAAAACAAGCCACCTATATATGATTCCCAATCAGAGACAACACAAAACATCTGCCTCTGGTTGAGAACCATATTAGGCCAAACAAAGAAACAGACAAACTAGACACACAACATAGAATGCCCACCCAGCTCACGTCCTGACCAACACTAAAACAAGCAAAACACACAAGAACAATGGTCGGAACGTGACATTTACAGAGAAAGAAATCCAAGCTTTTGTGAGTGTATCAATCAATGCTACAACAGCTAGCCCCAAATTAGCATGGTCATGAACGTCAGAAAAGCAATAAAATGAATCGCTTACCTTTGATAATCTTCGGATGTTTGCACTCACGAGACTCCCAGTTACACAATAAATGTTATTTTTGTTCGATAAATATTACTTTTATAACAAAAAAATGCCATTTGGGTTGCGCGTTATGTTGAGAAAACTACAGCCTCATTCCGGTGCTGAAAGGCAGAAGAAAATTCCCAAACGTATCAGATACAAAAATATTACTAAAAATATTTATAATCATGCAATCACAAGTGAAATATACCAAAACACAGCTTAGCTTGTTGTTAATCCACCTATCGTGTCAGATTTTGAAAATATGCTTTGCAACGAAAGCAATCTAAGCTTTTGTGAGTGTATCAATCAATGCTAGAACAGTTAGCCTTATATTAGCTTGGTTAGCTTGGTCACGAAAGTCAGAAAAGCAATAAAATTAATCGCTTACCTTTGATAATCTTCGGATGTTTGCACTCACGAGAGTCCCAGTTACACAACAAATGCTCTTTTTGTTCGATAAATATTACTTTTATAACAAAAAAACGCCATTTGGGTTGCGCGTTATGTTGAGAAAACTACAGCCTCGTTCCGTTCGACGAAAATTCCAAAAAGTATCCGTAATGGTCGTAGAAACATGTCAAATGTTTTTTTATAATCAATCCTCAGGTTGTTTTTAACAAACATAATCGATAATATTTCAACCGGACCGTAACCTATTCAATAAGAGAGAAAAGGAAAATTGAGAGCTCCCCTCTGGCGCACAGGAACTATTCAGAGGACACCTGACTACTTTTGAAAAATCTCGTTCATTTTTCAAAATAAAAGCCTGAAACTATGTCTAAAGCCTGGTCACAGCCTGAGGAAGCCATTGAAAAAGGAATCTGGTTGATACCCCTTTAAATGGAAGAAAGACTGGCCAGGAAACACAGTTTTTTTTAAAAAGATATCACTTCCGGGTTATATTTTCTCAGGTTTTCGCCTGCAGAATCAGTTTTGTTATACTCACAGACAATATTTTGACAGTTTTGGAAACTTTGGTGTTTTCTATCCTAATCTGTAAATGATATGCATATTCTACGATCTGGACCTGAGAAATAGTCCGTTTACCTTGGGAACGTTATTTGAAAAAATTAAAAAAAAATCTGACCCCTAGCGTCAAGAAGAACTCCCCTCCACTGATGAGCGATAGCAGAGAAGCGTTCAAGGAATGTTTAGATCACACACTCAGGAACCTGCCCACCATCCAATCTGACATCCCACGGTTGGACAGGACACCTCACACCCCCCCCCAATGGAACTACAGCTAAAACCAGGAACGATCTCACACCTTCCATTCAGAAGTGACAAAAGCCAAACACCCAGAGCTGTCCTGCAAGTGTTATTGGACTGAATGAAATGGCTGATTTGATATACTGTACACAACATCACCCCAGCGGGCAAAACTGCTTGAAATGATGTCATTACAACCAGAAACCAGTTTGCCTGCTGGGACACCATCTTTTCCTTTTTCTCCCTTTCTCTCTGTCTCTCTGTCTACCTCCCTCCCTACAGTATCAAGTGAGAAGTGCTCCAATCTGATCCTAGTGAGAGGGAGAGAGGGCCTCTTGACTAAACCATGAAGACAACCTGCAGTTCTCCAGGGATTTAAACACCTCCAGGGAATTCCAGCCAGTTGATCAGGGTGTTGATTGAATGATCTTCCCTCCAGCGCTAGCTAGTCCTCCAGACCCTCAGCAACACTGCACTAACATCAGCACGGCTGTGCAGGCTGTAATCCCTGAGACCTCAGAGTCATCGCTGCCCAAATGAAGTATTCAAAAATCTGCCCGTTAGTTTCCCTGGAGCACGGAGAGAGATGGACGATGTTTTAAAGACTGTAATTTGAAGAGGCAACCGTCGATTCTACTCCTTCCTCTTTTTAAGAACGAACCAGGTGGTTGGCCAGTTTCTGATTGCATCATTTCAAACCCTTCTTGATCAACTCTGATTACTCAGTTCTCTCTCTCTACTCTCTCTCTCTCTCATTCTCTTTCCTTCTCTCTCTCTCTCTCTCTCCCACTCTCTGAGGCAAGGTTTAAAGAGCCACTGAACATGCCGATTTGTACGTGTGTTTTTCTAATGCTCATTAGAAAAACAAGATTTCAGTCTAGTTTCCTGACCGATTCTGTATTTGGTTAATTATGTTTTTCCCCCATGAGCCACTGTAGATGCGGAAGCCTATTTCACTTCCTCACAATCCCCAGATTGAATGTAAAGTAACTCAAGAAATGTGCAATTAATTTTGACATTTTGGCCGAGGATGTTTTAGTTGTGCAATTTTAAGTAAAACTAAGGTGTTTGGTGCAGTATTTCTCAAGTAGAAAAATGTGTTGTCTTATGTAAACAGTCGGAGCTGCTGGGCAGGTCTGTCTCACTGTCTATGCTACTTGATAAAGAGCAGTCACCTCAGCTGTTCACTCCACGTTAGGGGGCAAATGGATATCTTCAATTCAAAACCCATTTTAGACGAGACTGACTTCATGAAATATGTTTTCCTATTTAGACTTTGTAGTCCATTTTGACTTGTAGAATAATTATTTCTGACTCATATCGATGCCACATAGGCCGTTTTCAAAGGGATTCGTTGCTTTATTAAGGCAGTCATTCTTTAAGCCATCTGTCGGAGTTGGCTGATGACGTTCTCGTGGTGTCTTGCTGTGCGGACCCTGGCACTAAACTGGGTCTCTAGAAGCCGTACTGTGGCACTCAAAGGTTTTTGAAGTGGAATTTCATGAAGTGTGTTAGTTAGGGCACTGTAAGTGTTAATGGCTGCAGGATTTTAAGTGGATTTATTTTTATCCTCAAGAGAAAAGGTGGTTTCAGAATTGCCTGCAGTTAGCTGTCAGAGACAACTGGGAGAGTACATGAGACTGGTATGTGGAATCAGGAGATATATCTAGGGCATATGGAACCGTTTGGAGCGTAATGTATGGAAAGTTAATGAGCATGCTTAATCATGAAATGCAATAATTTATAGGCACAGCATTATCTGTCATCCAAAGCTAATAAGGCCACAATGGTAAAATTAAGATGAGACATTCTGCAATTTAATAGGTAATAGTCCTCAATAGATTTCATTGAATAGCCTGCACCTCAACAATAGGAAACATGGGTTGGTTCTGTTCTATTTACCTCTCTTTTCCTGGAAATCAGTTGGGAAGAGTTTGATAGTGAATGATAAACAACCAACAAACAAACCATCCAAGAAGCAAATAGACCGACCGTTGAGGGAAAAGACACACAGACGCCATGACAATTGCAGAGCGTTTGAGAAGTTGGGTTGCCGGGAACGGCAGCCACAGCTAGCGTTGCGTTGAGTCGTTGATCTGGAACAGATATACCTTAATTGGAAATAAATCTGACAGCTCCCAGGGAGAAAAGAGGTGCAGCGGCAGGGAGGGAAGAAACGACATCAGCAGATTGCTAGAATACAGCAATGAGCTCCCCACATCTGAAGAGAGAAGGGCTTCAAACATGTTGTCCTCATTATGTATTTATTATGTGTATTCTAGTCTGTGTTTTATATTTCACCGCTTTGTACCTTGGCTTTTTGCACGAGACTTAAGGAGAGTGGGAGGGAGCTATGGAGGGAGGGTGAGGAGAATGTCATGCATGTTGCTGTTTTATTTAGCAAAGATAAGTATCTTGAAAATCTTTGGAGACATTTTGTTTGCCTTGCGTGTGAACTTCATAGGAGACTGGTGATTCTAATCAGGAACAAATAGAATAGAGGAGTGAAGGCCTCTATAACAGAATGGGAAAGGACGGGGGGATGATGGAGTTTAGGAGGACGGGTGCAGAGGAGGGAGCGGGGGTTAGAGAATGAAAGCAACGCTTTGGAGTTTTCAGGTCGGACTCTGCGGTTTTTGAAGCTGACAGCTTCCCCTGCTACTAAAAAGAGCACGGTAGGAAGTCAGGGAGAAATATGGTCTATTAAAGAGAGGAAAGAGAGGGAGCGAGTCTGTGCTGAAACCCGCTGCCAGAAAACCCTGAGATAAAAGGATAGGCAGCCATTGTGGAGAGACAAATGGAAGGAGGGAGGAGAAGAGGAGAGGAGGGAGGGGGCACCAAGAGCAGATAACAACCAGGGGGAAATAATAGAGCTTTATTTAACTTCTTGAAGAAAAGATGGGATTTATCTAGAAAGGCTTCCCATTTTAATAAATAGTGCTAAATGCAGCTATGATTGTTCTTAAAAGAATGGCCCTCGGCTGTGAGGAGAGAGGAATAGAGGAGTCAGATACGAGAGAAGACACGATTATTGTGACACGGCACAGTTAGAGAGATGATTATCTGAGTGACTAGTAGGGATGCATTGTAGTAGGCTAGCACTGTACAGACCATGTGAACATTTACTCAGAAAAGGAGACACTGTCATGTTTAACTCACTTGTATATGAATTTATGATACTGTAGGTATACTGTGATCAACCGTAACAAGAGGTAAACTCAAAGCCTGTCTAGAAAATTGGAATACTTCTCTCCCTCAGGTTTCTCTCTGAGTGTACACTGTTAGCCAATCACACATACACACGGACACCCACGCACCCACACGCACGCACACACACACACACACACACACACACACACACACACACACACACACACACACACACACACACACACACACACATACACATACACATACACATACACGCACACACACACACACACACACACACACACACACACACACACACACACACACACACACACACACACACACACACACACACACACACACACACACACACACACATACACACAGGTCTAGCAATCAGACTGGAGATGGCCTTGGAAATGTGTTTGTTTTCTCTGTCATCAACACCGACGGAGTCCCACTCTCGCCTCCTGGCCTCCCTCCCTCCCTCTTTCCCTCCCTCATTCCCTCCCTTATCTCTCCTTCTTATAATCAGTGCCAAGATGAAACCGGTGTCACAGGAAAAGCGTTCCTGCCAACATCGGGTGCTGCACAGCTATTTCCCTTGTCATTAATTTCATCTGAATATTTGATAACAGATTGGCACAGTTCCAATTTGCCCCTGGCTCCATTGTTTGTATTGTTACAATGTGGTTAGACACAATGCTCTCTAACATCTAAACTGCACTTGGCATGTTTCACCATGTACCATGCTAAAGGCTTTGTGTAGTACGTGTCAAAATAGATTTGACATTTAGTTTTTCCCACGCTATCATGAATACATAAATATGACCTACTTGAAATATTAACACTGTGACTTTCAAGGTTGTAATTGTGGAGTGGTTTAGTTGTCAATTATTTAACAAGTTATGGGAATGTTCACTTGCTAATGTGGCTGTGCTTGTGCATAATTGGATGTTTTTTACTACTATGGAAACTGAATGGAGAAACTACCATGTCAATGGTTATAGTCAACTCTCCGTTCCTTTATTCACTATAAAGCTATGACATTTCCATGGCTAATTTACCACCAGAAACGTATATTATTGTTATATTTCCACAGGATAAAATGAGCTGAACCATTTCTGGTTAGTAAAAATGTCTCAGGGGCATAGCAGGGAGCATTTAAACCTCTCTAAGATACACCATAATATCCTCTACCAATAACTTACTTTTTTTCTACAGGATTTCTCCCACTCTGAAGTCTCTTTCCCAGAGAACATGTTATAAATATTTGAAGTCTGAGATGTTTTCATCTAATTTAAGTTCCCCATGTAACCATGGTGAGCTCCGGGGGGTCTTGTTCCATCACAGTTTTTGCTGTGTCCACTGTTTAGCTACAAGACTCTAATGAGAGGTTATCCAACTTAGCGAGCCTGTGTAGCCACAGCTTTTTATAAAACACAACACAAAACCCTCAATACCTCCCGACCATGACTGGAGTGTTTTCTCTGGTAAATGAATAGGGCACATATCAGGGGTTTGTGAGGTGTTTAGAGTTGCCGCTACCTGTCTCTACCCTTGTGTTCAAACGCAAACGAAGCTTGAGCCTTAGATGTAGCCCCTTGAGCAGAGAGAGACAGAGCAAATTGATATTTTTTTCTGTTTAATCTGCTATCGCTCTAAAATTTTGTCTTTGAGAGTTCAACTGTGTTGCTTTAATCATGGTGTGGGCTGAGTATCTCTTCGACAACGTGTGAAAACAGAAAGTCACAGTGGATGTGAGGAGATAGCAGCACTGTTAGAAAAGCCATCTACAGAGCAGAACCCATCTGATCAGAAAGAATAAAATACATGCTCTGCCACAAAAATCACATAGACATCCATAGGCCTACTACACACAATAAAGATGTCACAGACAGGTTACATACATGCAAGAAACAAGCTGTCGCCTCTATTTTACATACTATCACTGTATAGATTTTCAAATCATATCGCTCCATATAAAGTTGTATTTTTTTTTTTTTTTACTTTCATTATTTTCTTTAGAAGTTCAATGTAAAAAATGAAAGCAATGTTTTAAATGTGTCAGACTCCTGAAAATGAGAGAGAGTTTTATGTGAGTGTGCATGTTCAGGAGTGTGTGTGTGTGTGTGTGTGTGTGCGTGCGTGAGTGTGTGTGTATGTGTATATATATATATATATATATATATATATATATATATATATATATATATATATATATATATATGTGTGTGTCTACAGTTGCGGCCAAATATATTGACACCCTTGCACTTTTCTTAAATAATTCCCTATTACTTCTCAAATAAATTGAAAATTAAAAAAAGGGGTCTCCACACCATGTTATTGGATTTTCAACATTGCAGAACCTATTTTATTTTTGTAAACTTAAGTTTTAATTGACAAAATAAAGAATAACGGTATGGACAGAATGATTGGTGCACCGGAGCTAGAACTTGGTTGCACAGCCTTTGGCCTAGATAACTGCCACAAATGCTTATTGTAGTCATGAATGAGATGGCTGCACAAACTGCTCTAATTCCTTGTTTGAGGGGTGCCCTCCACCAATTACTGTTTTCAGCTCTCGCTATAGGTCATGGATGTGATTCAGATGTATTCTCTTCACTAGGCACTGCAGGATAATCCAGTGTTTCTTCTTGAACCATTACAGGGTGCTTGTTATTTGTGTTTAAGGTTGTTGTACTACTGGAAGACACACAACCTTCAACAGAGACACCGTTTTTGTACACTGGGTTGAACATAGCTCTCCAAAACACATTGGTTTTGATGTCTTGCACACATTCAAGACCCCCAGTAGCAAAGGCAGCAAAGCAAATCCACAGCATTATCGAACTTCCCCCATTAATGATTGCAGGGAGGGTGTTATTTTCTTTGAGTGCTTCATTTGGTTGTTGGTAAACATAGTAAGATCCCACTGTTGAAGGATACACAAGAAAGCCTGATTGAACTTCTCAAAAACACACCGAACAAGCCAAACTCCTGGGGAAAATGTTAGAGCTCTTTGGCAATACAGATCAGTAATTACTGAACACAAATGAAGCATTCAATGAAAATAACAATCTCCCTACAATCAAAGATCAGGGAGGTTTGATAACACTGTGGGGTAGCTTTGCTGCCTCCAGTGCTGTGTATTCATAGATGCCAAGGGAAGCAAGACTTGCCCAAAAATGTGACCAATAAAACATATTACATTCTTAAACAATTTCTCTTTCATCTCTCTGTGTTTTCATAATTTTCCTTCGATTCGCAAAGGGCTTAATTTATCTCACCAGAGAAATCATCACCTGTCTCAGCAGGTGTAGTCCAGGTATCTGATGTTGTCTGGCCAAAAATAGTATGACATGTTGCTGCCCATACTATTTGATTGATTAATGCCAGTGAGCATTTGGCCTCCCTTGATTAAACATTTATGGGTGGTCCTGGCATCCCCAAAGGAGGCCAGTTTGGATTTGGCACCACACCAATCAAATTCCATCAATAGCAAAACATAATTGTCAGAAAATCTTGCCTTTTTCTGGTCTGCTTGTGTTGTTGTCTTGCAGTAGCTAGCTAGCTAAATTGGCCCTTTCCAAAGTCATGGATAGAGATGAGGATTTGGACTTACTTAATTCTCCATACAGGCCAATGATTATAACGGCGATTCTGATCTAACCATACATTTATACATTGTACCACTGGCCTGAGACAACTGAGGTTCAATATGTAGCCTAGATGTAGTACGCTCATGTTAACTAGCTAGCTAGCTAAGTTGGCTGGTTAATTGTTGCCCATGCAACAGACTGGTCTCATAGACTAGACGTAACATAGTAAATGTAAATCCGGGACACTCAAATTAGTATGATATCTTCCATTTGGTATAATTACATAAGACAGAAGGTTACTTAAGGAAAAAATGAAAGTAGGGTGGTTGGTCGGGGTGGATGGGTGGTAGTATAACGTCAACGTGTTCGAACATCATCATAGACAACTTTAGCATTTTAGCGAGTTAGCAACTTTGCAACTACTTAGCATGTTAACCCTTGCCCTAACCCTAACCTTAACAGTTTTAGATAACCCTTCCCCTAACAATAATCTTAACCTAACTCCTAACCCTAACCTTATCCCTAACCTTAATCCTTAACTGTAACCCCTAGCGTAGCTAACATTAGCCAGCTAGCTAACTTTAGAATTAGTCACCTACTGTAGCAACCCCTAGCTAATGTTAGCCACAATAAATTTGAATTTGTAACTATCATACATTTCGCAACTTAGTCACATATAGTACGTTTGCAAATTCAAAAGATATTGTTCAAATTGCAATTCATAAGAAAATGGAAGAATTGCAATTTGTAACATATCATACGAATTGAAATTCATAACATATCATACAAAATGGATGATGTACATTCACATATTAATTGAGTTGAAGTCGGAAGTTTACATACACTGAGGTTGGAGTCATTAAAACTCGTTTTTCAACCACTCCACATATTGCTTGTTAACAACCTATAGTTTTGGCAAGTCAGATTAGGAGATCTACTTTGTGCATGACACAAGTAATTTTTCCAACAATTGTTTACAGACAGATTATTTCACAAATATTTCACTGTATCACAATTCCAGTGGGTCAGAAGTTTACATACACTAAGTTCACTGTGCATTTCAACAGCTTGGAAAATTCCAGAAAATTATGTCATGGCTTTAGAAGCTTCTGATAGGCTAATTGGCATAATTTGAGTCAATTGGAGGTGTACCTGTGGATGTATTTCAAGGCCTACCTTCAAACTCAGTGCCTCTTTACTTGACATCATGGGAAAATCAAAATAAATCAGCCAAGACCTCAGAAAAAGAATTGTAGACCTCCACAAATCTGGAATTGTGCGAAAAGTGCAAATCAATCCCAGAACAACAGCAAAGGACCTTGTGAAGATGCTGGAGGAAACAGGTACAAAAGTATCTATATCTGTCACGCCCTGACCTTAGTTATCTTTGTTTTCTTTATTATTTTGGTTAGGTCAGGGTGTGACAAGGGTGGTTGGTTTAGTTTTTGTATTGTTTGGGTGTTTTGTCCTGTCTAGGGTTTTTGTATATCTATGGGGTTTTTGTATGTCTAGGTATATGTAGGTCTATGGTGGCCTGAATTGGTTCCCAATCAGAGGCAGCTGTTTATCGTTGTCTCTGATTGGGGATCCTATTTAGGTTGCCATTTTCCATTTTGGTTTTGTGGGTTGTTATTCTATGTTTAGTTGCCTGTTTTGCACTAGACATATTGCTTCACGGTTCGTTTTGTTGTTTTGTTAGTTTGTTAAGTATTCTTCGTTCATTAAAAGAGTTATGTACTCTTATCACGCTGCGCCTTGGTCTCCTCCTTACGACGTCCGTGACAATATCCACAGTAAAACGAGTCCTATATTGACATAACCTGAAAGGCTGCTCAGCAAGGAAGAAGCCACTGCTTCTCATAAACCGCCATAAAAAAAGCCAGACTACGGTTTGCAACTGCACATGGGGACAAAGATCGTACTTTTTGGAGAAACATCCTCTGGTCTGATGAAACAAAAATTGAACTGTTTGGCCATAATGACCATCGTTATGTTTGAAGGAAAAAGGGGGAGGCTTGCAAGCCGAAGAACACCATCCCAACCGTGAAGCACGGGGATGGCAGCATCATGTTGTGGGGGTGCTTTGCTGCAGGAGGGACTGGTGCACTTCACAAAATAGATGGCTTCACGAGGAGGGTAAATTATGTGGATATATTGAAGCAACATCTCAAGACATCAGTCAGGAAGTTAAAGCTTGTTCGCAAATGGGTCTTCCAAATGGACAATGACCCCAAGCATACTTCCAAAGTTGTGGCAAAATGGCTTAAGGATAACAAAGTCAAGGTATTGGAGTGGCCATCACAAAGCCCTGACCTCAATCCTATTGAAAATGTGTGGGAAGAACTGAAAAAGCGTGTGCGAGCAAGGAGGCCTACAAACCTGACTCAGTTGCATCAGCTCTGTCAGGAGGAATGGGCCAAAATGTACCCAACTTATTGTGGGAAGCTTGTGGAAGGCTACCCGAAACATTTGACCGAAGTTAAACAATTTAAAGGCAATGCTACCAAATACTAATTGAGTGTATGTAAACTTCTGACCCACTGGGAATGTGATGAAAGAAATAAAAGCTGAAATAAATCCTTCTCTCTACTATTATTTTGACATTTCACATTCTTAAAATAAAGTGGATATCCGGATATCATAAGGTGAATGCATCAATTTGTAAGTCGCTCTGGATAAGAGCGTCTGCTAAATGACTTAAATGTTAAATGTAAAAAATCCTAACTGACCTAAGACAGCAGATTTTTACTAGGATTAAATGTCAGGAATTGTGAAAAACGGAGTTCAAATGTATTTGGCTAGGGTGTATGTAAACTTCCGACTTGTGAATTTAAGTTCTCTCCCTTTCTCTCGCTTTCTTTCTTTCTTTCTTTCTTTCTTTCTTTCTTTCTTTCTTTCTTTCTTTCTTTCTTTCTTTCTTTCTTTCTTTCTTTCTTTCTTTCTTTTTCTCTCTCTCTCGGAGGACCTGAGCCCTAGCACCATGCATGAGGACTACCTGGCCTGATGACTCCTTGCTGTCCCCAGTCCACCTGGCCGTGCTGCTGCTCCAGTTTCAAATGTTCTGCCTGCGGCTGTGGAACCCTGACCTGTTCACCGGACCTGCTACCTGTCCCAGACCTGTTGTTTTCAACTCTCTAGAGACAGCAGGAGCGGTAGAGATACTCTGAATGATCGGCTATGAAAAGTCAACTGAGATTTACTCCTGAGGTGCTGACCTGTTGTACCCTCGACAACCACTGTGATTATTATTATTTGACCGTGCTGGTCATCTATGAACATTTGAACATCTTGGCCATGTTCTGTTATATGAACAAACATGTTATTTATCTCCACCCGGCACAGCCAAAAGAGGACTGGCCACCCCTCATAGCCTGTTTCCTCTCTAGGTTTCTTCCTAGGTTCTGGCCTTTCTATGGAGTTTTTCCTAGCCACCGTGCTTCTACACCTGCATTGCTTGTTGTTTGAGGTTTTGGGCTGGGTTTCTGTACAGCACTTTGTGACATCAGCTGATGTAAGAAGAGCTTTATATATACATTTGATTGATTGACTTCAACTGTACATACCATAATATCGTACTAAATGTTGCGTACAGAATAATACGAAATACTCTGAGACCATGTTGCATGTGATGCAAAGTTAGGTTAGCCAGTTTTTAGTCAGGTAGCCTAGTCTAGGAGGACAACAATAACTAAAAGTGTGTACTACTGTATGACAGTTTTGCCAACATGAACTCAATTAGGAAGGTGTTCCTAATGTGTGGTGTACTCAGTGTATATTTGCCAAAACATATTAAAAATGGCATTTATTCTTACATATGATAAGGAAAGACATACACTAGTAATACAATATTAATAAAACAATAACTTTATTGAAAGAATAAGGTTAAGGGAATACATTGCCTCATTCAAACCTGAAAACAAAATGAAAATCAAATCAAATCAAATGTTATTAGTCACGTGCGCCGAATACAACAGGCAAATACAACAACATTTCACCTTACAGTGAAATGCTTACTTGCAAGCCCCTAACCAACAATACAGTTTAAAAAAATACAAATAAGAATAACAAATAAAATTAACAAGTAAAATAACAGTAGCGAGACTATATACAGGGGGCACCGGTTAGTCAAGGTAATTAAGGTAATATGTACGTGTAGGAAGAGTTATTAAAGTGACTATGCATAGAAAATAACAGAGAGTAGCAGCGGTGTAAAAGGAGGGAGGGCAATGCGAATAGTCTGGGTAGCCATTTGATTAGATATTCAGGAGTCTTATGGCTTGGGGGGTAGAAGCTGTTTAGAAGTATCTTGGACCTAGACTTGGCACTCCGGTACAGCTTGCAGTGCGGTAGCAGAGAGAACAGTCAATGACTAGGGTGGCTGGAGTCTTTGACAATTTTTAGGGCCTTCCTCTGACACCGCCTGGAATAGAGGTCCTGGATGGCAGGAAGCTTGGCCCAGTGATGTACTGGGCTGTATGCACTACCCTCTGTAGTGCCTTGCGGTCGGAGGTCGAGCAGTTGCCGTACCAGGCAGTGATGCAACCAGTCAGGATGCTTTCGATGGTGCAGCTGTAGAACCTTTTGAGGATCTGAGGATCCATGCCAAATCTTTTCAGTCTCATGAGGAGGAATAGGTTTTGTCGTGCCCTCTTTACAACTGTTTTGGTGTGGTTGGACCATGTTAGTACGTTGGTGATGTGGACACCAAGGAACTTGAAGCTCTCAACCTGCTCCACTACAGCCACGTCGATGAGAATGGGGGTGTGCTCGGTCCTCCTTTTCCTGTAGTCCACAATCATCTCCTTTGTCTTTATCACGTTGAGGGAGAGGTTGTTGTCCTGGCACCACACGGCCAGGTCTCTGACCTCCTCCTTATAGGCTGTCTCGTCGTTGTCAGTGATCAGGCCTACTACCACTGTTGTGTCATTAGCAAACTTAATGATGGTGTTGGAGTCGTGCCTGGCTGTGTAGTCATGAGTGAACAGGGAGTACAGGAGGGGACTGACCACGCACCCCTGAGTGGCCCCTGTGTTGAGGATCAGTGTGGCGGATGTGTTGTTACCTACCCTTACCACCTGGGGGGCGGCCTTTCAGGAAGTCCAGGATCCAGTTGCAGAGGGAGATGTTTAGTCCCAGGGTCCTTAGCTTAGTGATGAGCTTTGAGGGCACTATGGTGTTGAACACTGAGCTGTAGTCAATGTATAGCATTCTCACATAGGTGTTCCTTTTGTCCAGGTGGGAAAGGGCAGTGTGGAGTGCAATAGAGATTGCATCATCTTTGGATCTGTTAGGGGGGTATACAAATTGGAGTGGGTCTAGGGTTTCTGGGATAGTGGTGTTGATGTGAGCCATGACCAGCCTTTCAATGCACTTCATGGCTACAGCCGTGAGTACTACGGGTCGGAGGTCAAAGTGCAAGTTACATCGCTATCATAACCAACACATTATATACAACATTCACCACAGGGATATTGACAACAACATTTTAATGGAATTAAAAAATATGATAAGAATAATTTGCTGCTACAACTTCAAATGATTCTGTACTATATTCCACTAGGCCTAATACACAAAGAGTCAGTTAAAAAACAGACCTAATATATACCCCGAGTGGCAAAGTTTATTGGGTACACTCATGTAGTACAGGGTCGGACCACCCTTTCCCTCCAGAACAACCTGAATTCTTTGAGGGATGGATTCTACAAGGTGTGATGTTCTAACATTTCTCAAATGGTATCAAGGGACCTAATGTGTGCCAGGAAAACATTCCCCACACCTAGGGCTATGGTGGTCATGAAATTTTGGCAGACGGCTATTATCATGCAAATGAATGCCGGTCTCACGTAATTGACCGTTAATTAACATAAACATATTTAGCATCTCCAGGCCTCCACTCGTACAAGCCGCTGATGCACGCCTTTCGAACATCTACATTTTAATAAAGTATAATAAATCAATTTAATAAACACCATCACAAAAAATCATTATTTATTTTAGTCAAGTCTAATGAAACATTATGCTATGAAGAAAATGTATTTCAGAAGAACATAATATGAGTTGGCCTACTAGTTACAGTGCAATCAGAAAGTATTCAGACTCCTTCACTTTTTCCAGGCTTATTCTAAAATTAATTACATTTTCCTCATCAATCTACACACAATACACCATAGACACAAAGCAAAAACAGATATTTAGAATTTTTTGCAAATGTATTAAACTTAAAAAACAGAAATACCTGATTTATATAATAGGGCTTGGCCCCTTTTTTCTCCCTTTCCGCCTGAATGACGTGCCCAACGTAAACTGCCTGTAGCTCAGGCCCTGAAGCCAGGATATACATATAGTTGGTACCATTGGAAAGGAAGCCCTTTGAAGTTTGTATAAATGTTAAAATAATGTAGGAGAATATAACACAATAGATATGGTAGGAGAAAATCCAAAGAGAGAGACCATCCTCTTAGAAATGCAAGAGAAAGGTCATATTGTAAATTAGCTCCCTGGATGCAATTCCTTTGGCTTCCACAGGATACCAGCAGTCTATGTTCAAGGTTTCAGGCTTGTAACTTCAAAAATGAATACAGTTTTAGTAGAAAGAAACAGTCTTGGAAATCCGTGTTTGCGCACGCCATGAAGAAATGACGCACCTGCTAAAATCGGTGTCCTATTGAACATTCTTCTTTCCGAAATAAATATTATAGTTTGATTACATTTTAGGGTATCTGAGGAGTAAATAGAAACGTATTTTGACTTGTTGAAACAAAGTTTAGGGGTAGATTTTCGGATTCCTTTCTCTGCAAGTTGAACGAGTGGATTACACAAATCGATGGCGCCAACTAAACAGACTTTTTGGGATATAAAGAAGAATTTTATCTACCAAAACGACACTACATGTTATAGCTGGGACCCTTTGGATGACAAATCAGAGGAAGATTTTCAAAAAGTAAGTGATTATTTCATCTTTATATGTGAATGTATGAAACCTGTGCCGGTGGAAAAATATTATTGATGTAGGGCGTTGTCCTCAAACAATCACATGGCATGTTTTTGCTGTAACAGCCACTGTAAATCAGACAGTGCAATTTAAGCTTTCAGCCAATATAAGACACTTATATGTACCAACGTTTTTAAAATCCATAATATTTATCCAAATTTATTTGAATTACGCGCCCTCCAGGTACACCACCCCGTTCACGAAAATAGTTCCATCCTACAGACCATGAGTTCTGTGGTTTTCTACAATATATAAAGCAGGCAGACAGGTAGAGGCATTTAGCTACAGTTCGATTGAACATTAGAATGGGCAAAACGAGTGACCTAAGCAACTTTGAGTGTCTGTATGATCGTTGGTGCCAGGCACGCCGGTTCCAGTATCTCAGAAATGGTCGGCCTCCTGGGGTTTTCACACACGTCTAGGGTTTACAGAGAATGGTGTGAAAAAACTAAAAACATCCAGTCAGCGGCAGTCCTGTGGGTGAAAACAGCTCGTTGATGAGAGGTCGAAGGAGAACGGCAAGAATAGAGTAAGCTAACAGGCAGGGCCACAAACAGGCAAATAACGTCGTAGTACAACAGTGGTGTGCAGAACGGCATCTCGGAACGCACAACTCATCTGTCTTTGTAATTTATGGGCTATCGCAACAGACAACCACACCGGGTTCTTCTTCTGTCAGCTAAAAGCAAGAAGAAGCGACTCCAGTGGGTACTCGATCACCAACACTGGACAATTGAGGAGTTGAAAACATTGCCTGGTCCGACGAATCTCAGTTTCTGTTGCGTCATGCTGTTGGCAGAGTCAGGATTTGGCGTAAGCAGCATGAGTCCATGGCCCTATCCTGCCCGGTGTCAACGGTACAGGCTGGTGGCAGTGGTGTAATAGTGTGCCCCACAGTATTAGTATATCAGTGACAGTATTAAATGCACAGGTTTAGTATTAGTGGATCAGTGGATTGCTTAGCTTTGCTTCTGAAAGTGTTTCCATTCCCCTTTAAGAAAAATATAGTTCACTTAATTAACTAAATTTACTTTGAAAAAGTAGTTCACTACATACAAACTACTTTCTGAAAAATTATCATATGTACATCCGAAATGTCATGAACTACAAATTGCAAGAACCGATCACTTTGGGGTCATATGTTAAGAGAATGTGTAATTTTGCCTATTAATCACAAAAACTATATTTAGCTACACCGCAACATGGCTATAAAGTAATTAACTACTGAAAACATTACCTAGATTTTAATTTACTTCAGCTACCACCAAGCTACTGCAAAATATAGTTTAATTAGTTGAACTACATGTACACTGAACAAAAATATAAATGCAACATGCAACACTTTCAAAGAGTTTACTGAGTTACAGTTCATATAAGGACATCTGTCAATTGAAAGAAATTCATCAGGCCCTAATCTATGGATTTCATATGACTGGGAATACATATATGCATCTGTAGGTCACAGATACCTGAACAAAAAAGATAGGGGTGTGGAAAATCAGTCAGTATCTAATGTGACCACCATTTGCCTCATGCAGCACGACACATCTCCTTTGCATAGAGTTGATCAGGCCTGTGGAATGTTGTCACACCTCTCTTCAATGGCTGTGCGAAGTTGATGGCTATTGGCGGGAACTAGAACATGCTGTCGTAAATGTCGATCCAGAGCATCCCAAACATCCTCAATGAGTGACCTGTCTGGTGAGTATGCAGGTCATGGAAGAACTGTGACATTTTTAGCTTCCAGGATTTGTATACAGATCATTGTGACAAGGGGCCGTGCATTATCATGTTGAAACATGAGGTGATGGCTGGGGATGAATGGCACAACAATAGGCCATAGATAAAAATGCAATTGGGTTCGTTGTCCGTAGCTTATGCCTGCCCATATCATAACCCCACCGCCACCATGGGGCACTCTGTTCACAACGTTGACATCAGTAAACCGCTTGCCCACATGACGCCATCTACCCTGTACAGCTGAAACCGGGATTCATCCATGAAGAGCATTCCTCCAGCGTGCCAGTGGCCGTCGAAGGTGAGCATTTGCCTACTGAAGTCGATTACGACGCCGAACTGCAGTCAGGTCAAAACACTGGTAAGGATGACGAGCATGCAGATGAGCTTCTCTGACACTGTTTCTGACAGTTTGTGCAGAAATTCTTCAGTTTTGCAAACCCACAGTTTCATCAGCTGTCCATGTGGCTGGTCTCAGACAATATCGCAGTTGAAGAAGCCGGATATGGAGGTCCTGGGCTGGCGTGGTTACACGTGGCCTGAGGTTGTGAGGCAGGTTGGAGGTACTGCCAAATTCTCGAAAACAACGTTGAAGGTGGCTTATGGTAGAGAAATTAACATTCAATTCTCTGGCATCAGCTCTGGTGTACATTCCTGCAGACAGCATGCCAATTGCACACTCCTTCAAAACTGTGGCATTGTGTTATGTGACAAAACTGCACATTTTAGAGTGGCCTATTATTATCCCCAGCACAAGGTGCACCTGTGTAATGACCATGCTGTTTTGTCAGTTTCCTGATATGCCACACCAGTCAGGTGGATAGATTATCTTGGCAAGAGCCAAATGCTTACTAATAGGGATGTGAACAAGTGTGTGCACAACATTTGAGAGAAATTAGCTTGTTGTGCATATGGAACATCTCTGGGATGTTTTATTTCAGCTCATGAAACATGGACACTTTGCAACACTTTACATGTTGCATTGATATTTTTATTCAGTGTAGTTCATTTCTCTCCCCAACACTGCTTGCTTGACCATGCTTGACCAATTGTTTGTTACATGGAATATTAGCTTTTTTGGACTTCACCGGACAGATGTTTTTGTGATTAAACATACGAATGTGTGGTTGAATTTACTGTGTCACTGTTGTCTTTTTGTTGTCTTGGCCTTATTATACATCACGGTGGAATTTGAACAAATGGGTTATAGAGCAAACAGCGCAATTATCACAACACTGTAAGGTTGTAAAAGTATGGCTTTTTCCCTGGCTTGGCTTCCCTATTGACCTATGCACCTGGAATTGAAGGGTAACTACACCCAAAACTCGAAATGTATCACATTTTTTTCAAGACCTCAAAAGTGGTTTTCTGATGTGGTTTGAGCATTGTTTGACAAAATGTGAAAAGGAAACCTGGAAAACAAAACAGAGAAAACTGAATTTTGGAAAAAACTAAATGGACAGATGTTATAGGGCCCTACACAAGGAATCATGAAATCAGCAGATTATCAGGTGTTTTCTAGTCCTATGGTCAACCCAGTATCCAAAAACTAGGTATCCATTTAAGGTTGTGGGTCTTCCAGCAGGACAATGACCCCAAACACACGCAAAAAGTTAATAGGACTGGTTAACAAGAGATGATGGACTGTTCTGTTTTGTCAGTAAAAAGGGGCAGCAAGCTCATTGATGGCTACAATAAGTGTTTTCTGCAGTTGGCCAAAGGCTGTACAACCAAACTTAAGTTTACAAAAATAGAATTGGTACTGAAATGTTGAAAATCCAATGACAAGGTGTGAAGAAATAGGGAATTATTTAAGAAAAGTGCAAGGTGCCAATATATTTGTCTGCAACTGTGTGTGAATATGTATGTGTGTTTACATGCATGTACATACAGTATATGTGTGAATTCATGCATACATTTGTGTATCACAGATACATGACAATGAGGGGCTAATTTGTTACAGAGTGAAGAGGCTGAAAGGTAAGGCCATGCAGCTGTAGCCATGGGCAATACTGTAGGAGTGACTGCCATGCCACTCCATGGAGGACTGCCAAAGGTCAGAAATCAAAATCAATATTGCCTCAATTTTGATTACCCTGCAGATTAATTAAAGCTGATATACGGAGCGATCACACTGTTCTGAATCAATGCAGAGAGAGCAGGCTTGCTGTGTCCATCTCTCGTACTGAATATGATAATCAAACACCTTCTTACAGTTTGTACAACCATTAAAGTACCACAAAGCTGTTCTGTTTAGGAGTACTTTCTCAAGAGTTGGATTGGATAAATAAGTTCAAAACTAGTGTACGTACAGTACATCCAATTTTCCAGGTACAAACAGACACTGCTGAATGCTTGTGTATACTTAATTGCACCTCAACCAGAAAGTCTTCATCAAGATTGTTGGTATCTATTTATTTTCTTTTATAGGATGGATACCAGTTATTAAGACAGAATATATCTTTCCAAGACTGTGGTCATCCTATATCAGACACACTGAGCATGGTCAGTCAACAAGGCTGAACGTGGTCTAGTAATGATTGTCGACGTGAAGAGTTTCATTCCAAAACGCTATATATACACTTTCAGAAATGTTGATAAATTAGCATTTATTGTTTAATAAGGCTAGGTGTCCCGCTAGCGGGACAACTTCCAGTAAAATTGGAGGGCGCGCAATTCAAATAAATAATCATAAAAATTATGTATATTAAACATTTAGGTACATACAAGTGTCTTATATCGGTTAAAAGCTTAAATTCTTGTTCATCTAACTGCACTGTCTCATTTACAGTAGGTTTTACAGCGAAAGCATGCCATGCGATTGTTTGAGGATGGCGCCCTACATCAATAACATTTTTCCACAGGCACTGGTTTCATAAATTCACAAATAGCGATTAAATATTCACTTACTTTTTGAAAATCTTCCTCTGATTTGTCTTCCAAAGGGTCCCAGCTATAACATGTAGTGTCGTTTTGGTAGATAAAATCGATTTGAGTAATCCACTCGTTCAACATGCCAAGATAGGAATCCGGAAATGTACCCCTAAACTTTGTTTCAACAAGTAAAAATAAGTTTCTATTTAATCTTCAGATACCCTAAAATGTAATTAAACTATACTATTTCATACAGAAAGAACTATGTTCAATAGGAAAGTGAATATTAGCAGGTGCGCGTCCTCTTCATCGCGCCGCATACACAATTTCCAAGTCTGTGTCCCTGTAGTAAAATTCATATTTCTTACTCGTTTTGGAAGAAACATGCCTAAAACCTTGAACAAAGACTACTGACACCCAGTGGAAGCCAAATGAATTGCATACTGGGAGCTAGATTTTATTATTTCCCTATACGTTCCATTGGAAGAGCATGGGCTCTCAAAAAAAAGATTTCCGTTTGGTTTTTCTTAGGATTTTCTCCTACCATTTCTATTATGTTATAGTCTACATTATTTTAACATTTATACAAACTTCAGAGTGTTTTCTTTCCAATGGTACCAATTATATGTATATCCTGGCTTCAGGTTCTGAGCAACAGGCAGTTTACTTTGGGCACGTCATTCAGGCGGAAATTGAGAAAAATAGACCCTAGCCTGAAGAAGTTTTAATCATTGCTAGACAGCCATTTTCAATTCTTGCCATACATTTTCAACACGATTTTAGTCAAAACTGTAAGTAGGCCACTCAGGAACATTCAATGTTGTCTTGGTAAGCAACTCCAGTGTAGATTTGCCCTTGTGTTTTAGGTTATTATCCTGCTGAAAGGTGAATTTGTCTCCCAGTGTCTGGTGGAAAGCAGACTAAACCAGGTTTTTCTCTAGGATTTTGCCTGTGTTTAGCTCCATTCCTTTTCTTTTCATCAAAAAAAACCTCCCAATTCCTTGTAGATGACAAGCATACCCATAACATGATGCAGCCACCACCATGCTTGAAAATATGAAGAGCGGTACTCAGTGATGTTTTGTGTTGGATTTGCCCCAAACATAACGCTTTGTATTCAGGACATAAATTTCATTTCTTTGCCACATTTTTTGCAGTTTTACTTTAGTGCCTTATTACAAACAGGATGCATGTTTTGGAAAGTTTTTTATTCGCACAGGCTTCTTTCCTTTCACTCTGTCATTTAGGTTAGTATTGTGGAGTAACTACATTGTTGTTGATCCATCCTCAGTTTTCTCCTATCTGTATGTAAAATATTTACAATTGATATTTTACTCATTTAGCAGATGCTCTTATCCAGAGCGAATTACAGTAAGTGCATTCATCTTAAGATCGCTAGGTGAGACAACCACATATCACAGTCAAATATACAGGATACAAACATTCCATGCCAACTAAACAATTGGTATATAGCATTTTGCAACAACAAAAAAACAAATTTTTATACACATCTAAAATCTATGAATAAAAAATCTGTGAACAGTATTTTTTTTTACACATATGAAGGTACCCATAAGCAATAATTACAGATGAAAAAACACAAATGTGAAAATTTGGTGGATATAGCGTCTTGGAAATAAACTCTTCATGTGTAAACTATAGTATTGGTCCCATGGAGGTTTGACATTGCTGCTAGTGCTACTCACAGAGGACCTCTGGTCAGTGACTGTTTGGACCACTAGCAAGGGTTTGGATCTATAGTTGGGGAGAGAGGTTGTTCTGTATGTTAGGCTGACTGGTGTCTGGTGTATGTATAACAGAGTAAAGGACAGTCAGTCAAGATACCACTTGCATTCTGACAATGTACTGTAGTATGTAATGGATGGAGGAAAGTGTTGGTTGATTCAATGCTTTGCTGTCACGTGATTTAAACTCAAGAGACATATGAACATTGAAGCAAATCATACAATGCACAAAATGATTCATAATACTAGTATGTGAGTGGATGGTTCATAGTTCATACCTGATCATAGTAGTCAGCAGAGGTGTGGACTCGAGTCACATGACTTGGACTCGAGTCAGACTCGAGTCACAAATATGATGACTTGCAACTCAGCTTTGATTTTAACACCAATGACTCGTGACTTAACTTGGACTTGAGCCTTTTGACTTGAACTGACTTGATACCCTCCCCAAGCCCAAATATAAAAAATGATGCTATTAAAAAAAGTGTACAGTTCAACTCTTCGTTTAATGGATTACAGTTTGAATCGGACAGCAGCCAATCTAATTGTGACAGCTGCGAAAAAGTTGTATGTGGCAGTCCGAGGAACGTCGGTGGGTGAATTCAGTCGGAGCCCTTGGAAAGATGATACCCAAATTATTATTTTCGGGATATAAAGACAACGCTGTAGTCAACATAAAACGGATTTGAACTTGCAAAACATGCAGGAAGAAAATTACAGACGGAGGCACAACAACGTCCAACTTTGTTCGACAATTGAAGCTGCACAAAGAACGGTAAGTCATGGCTAATATAGCCGACAGCTATTTATAACTTTGCTTGTGTAGCATGTAGGCTAATGTAACATTAAATCAATGAGCCTCCACACAGTCAGTCAGTGCGGGAACATGATCATTGCACCCAAGATTGAGCTACAACTGTCTAGGCAGTTAAAAGGTAGCCTAAATCCTGCCTGATGTTACTGCTGTTCCTAAAACCATTGACATACATTAGATTACTGTAACCACACACAGAGAGAGGGTGTGTGTGTGTGTGTGTGTGTGTGTGTGTGTGTGTGTGTGTGTGTGTGTGTGTGCGTGCGTGCGTGCGTGCGTGCGTGCGTGCGTGCGTGCGTGCGTGCGTGCGTGCGTGCGTGCGTGCGTGTGTGTTAAGGTTGGCCGATTGTGTACAAGCCTACATCGCCCGATTGCGCCCCATAGCGATCCTCGATAGTTGATCACTATGGGGGGTCTTTCTCATGGCTACCCATGTATTTCCATGGAAATATAATGTTTATTTGGAAAGTAATAAATATCTATATTTTTCAAAGCATTCATGATTTGCGTGAGTGTAATATACTAACTATTACTCTTGTTAAAAATATGAAATGGTATTACATTTGGTGAAGAGCACATTATGACTTGTTTAGGACTCAAACTCAAAGTTTAGGACTTGAGACTTGACTCGGACTTGCCTGTCTTGACTTGGGACTTGACTCAGAACTTGAGTGCTAAGACTTGAGACTTTCTTGTGACTTGTGAAACAATGACTTGGTCCCACCTCTGGTAGTCAGTCAGTCAATCAAACTAAACCAAACCAAAGCTGCATTTCAAATGTCCACTTTCAACCCACTGCCTAAGTTATCTGAACCATTAGGGAGCTAAACAGCACAGTATACAATCTCCGGCAAAAATGCCACTCCTACTTTAACTCATTAGGCTGAGAGACGGACAGAGACAGACAGACGGCAGGAGAGAGAACGAGAAAGAGAGAGAGTGTGAGTGGAGAACATTGTGCCCTTGCCTACCGTTGCTAAGCAGCCAGTCAGTCGACCATGGCCAGGCTGACAAGCCTTCTACTTTCTGAATATCATCATGGGGGAAAGATTGAGGCTGAGAGAGAGAGAGAAAGAGAGAGATCAGGGCTGGTGCTGAGTGCTGGGACACATATACTCACAGAGAGAGATGGGGGTTCATACAGCAGTACTGTATTAACCTGAATTGCCTCTGTAAAAACGTACCTATGTAACAATGCCATAACATGTGGTCTAGTCTTAATTATATTCATAGTTTGCATAACTTTGTTTGGTTTGACTCTCCATGATTCAGGAAACCCCCACGATCCTTAAGACATGCACACCATTACCAGTGAAATGCTACAGTACAGTATGTGTGAGACACAAGTTAAAAAGAAAATAGAGAGCGTGGAAGAGGAATTGAAAGGGAAAATTGAATGAGGATAATTAATTATGGAGATTACAGTAGATTGCGTAACTAGATTCAGAAGAGGTAGAACATGAATAAGAATCAGAACACCTTAGCCTGGTGTGTGTTTACTGGAACACACTCAGGATGGTTTAGGAAGCATTTACGGGTATTACAGTTAAGTCTTTTGTAGCTAACTGTTCCCTGAAAACTCGCTTTCCTTCCGTTTGACTGGGTTCTCTATCTCTCTCTTCCTCTTACTCGCTCTATCTCTTTCTCGGCAGAAGTGTAGCAGCAGAATTCCAGTGGACGAGCCGTACACGTCACACACACAGTCACACAGTATTACACTGTAAATAAAGCCAAAGGACGGCAAATACCCACACAGCAGTTTTACTTTACTTTCCCTCAAATAACAGCTTTCTTCCTGGCATGTGTTGGGTATCACAGACCATCCATCACAAGACACAACTGTGTGTTTCTATCAGTAAAGACCTTCATGCATTTTTCAACATTCAAATAGCTTCAAGCTCCAGGGATGGATGAATGCTGCTTGCCTGCCTGTCATCCTCTACGATAACAACAAAAGGGTTATTCATAAATATTAGAGGGAGGGAAGCATTGCTTCCTATCAGTCCTTCCTCCCTCTTTTGCGGCATAAAGTGATGTGTTACACCATGCTTTGTTGAGATATGTAAACTCAGAGTTTGGTTTATTCCCCTCTCCCCTGCACCCTGCTACCTCGTCTCTCAATACCCGCAAACCCCTGGATAATGAGGCTACATAATGTTTATATGTTTACATTCAGAGTATCGGTGACCAGGGCCAGATTAACAGATCATAGGCTCTGGGGCATTGTTTTTTTATTTGCCAAACAATTTAATTGTTAAACAATTCCCCAAAAATAAGCACAAGGCCACTGTTTCAAAATATAACTTTGTACAATTAGGCCTACTGGTTCTTCCACAGGTGCTCACCCGCAACAGTCAGCAAGGTTGTTTAAGAAAAATATATTTTATACTTAATTCTGTTTCCTTCCATTAAATTCTTACTGTAAAATATGAAATATCTGTGTTGTTGACTGTTATAAAGGCACAGGATTATAAGCATGTCTTCTCTAAATAAACAAATGAAATAGGGCCTAGGTATTGGCATGGCACACATACACAGCATGGTCACAATATTGATTCAGGACCACGGACAGTTACCGTGACTATCCGCAAACTATCACAAAGAATACAGGAGCGTGGCCTCCACCATTTCAAAACCACCAGCGGGACAGAGCCTCTCCAGTGGACAAGCATTGTACCTATGCACTGCATTTTCACAGAAAGTGTCATGGCTTACCTTAAAAGCATTCCCTCCTTGTTTTCTGAGCAGCCAAATCTGGAATGATGTCATTGAAATCAAGTGACCTGAGTATTTCACTGTCACGAGTCTTAAGAGTCAAATAGTTCAGCCTTTCCTTTCCCATCGTTGGTCTGTTTTTGACAAGAGCCAGGTTTGAAAAGGACTGCTCCTCTGATGCATTGATTACAGGCGAAGTCACACATAATTGCAAGGTAAAAGACGTTACGTACATGTGCCATATTTGGTTAATAACTTTCTGTTGGATTATGAATCAACCCATCTCACACAATTTACCAGTCGTATACTCGTATTTATTTATTATGCTTTTATTTTTTTATTAGTCTCTTACCCAACCATGACAGGGCACCCCAGTTACCCACAGGGCCCCCTACCTCCTCTCTTCCCCCAATCTGATGATTAGCAGAGCAGCAGCAGGCTATCTACGCTCATTGAGAGCAGGCTCAGGCCATCTACACTCATTGAGAGCAGGCTCAGGCTATCTACACTCATTGAGAGCAGGTTCCTGTGGTTGGTGGTTCCAGTAGAAAAAATTATTATATACTGTATATACATTTCAATCTTTCTCTGCCTCAAGAGCCTCCTATGAGCTTGGGCCCCTGGGCTTCAGCCCGTGTAAGCCATTGCAATAATCAGGCCCTGTCAGTGACAGAAAGCAAAAACAAATATTGCACATTTAAATGTAAATATATAATTTGACAGGATGTTAGCAGCAGGGAGGCCATGATTGATGTATTATAACAGCAAACATGATGGAAACTATGAGCCAACTAAAACCACCTGTTCCTGAATCATCTCTCTATCTGATCCACTGAGCCAAACCCACCTGTTCCTGAATCATCTCTCTATCTGATCCACTGAGCCAAACCCACCTGTTCCTGAATCATCTCTCTATCTGATCCACTGAGCCAAACCCACCTGTTCCTGAATCATCTCTCTATCTGATCCACTGAGCCAAACCCACCTGTTCCTGAATCATCTCTCTATCTGATCCACAGAGCCAAACCCACCTGTTCCTGAATCCTCTCTCTATCTGATCCACAGAGCCAACCCCACCTGTTCCTGAATCCTCTCTCTATCTGATCCACTGAGCCAAACCTGCCTGTTACTGAATCATCTCTCTATCTGATCCACTGAGCCAAACCCACCTGTTCCTGAATCATCTCTCTATCTGATCCACAGAGCCAAACCCACCTGTTCCTGAATCCTCTCTCTATCTGATCCACAGAGCCAACCCCACCTGTTCCTGAATCCTCTCTCTATCTGATCCACTGAGCCAAACCTGCCTGTTACTGAATCATCTCTCTATCTGATCCACCGAGCCGAGCCCACCTGTTCCTGAATCATCTCTCTATCTGATCCACTGAGCCAAACCCACCTGTTCCTGAATCATCTCTCAATCTGATCCACTGAGCCAACCCACCTGTTACTGAATCATCTCATCATCTGAGCCACTGAGCCAACCCACCTGTTACTGAAACATCTCATCATCTGAGCCACTGAGCCAAACCCAACTGTAACTGGAAGAGGCATGGAGACATATAGAGATAGAGAATCTTAATAGAGATGGATACACACTTCATTTCATAGTCATGGTGTTGGTTTAGCACAATATATAAATAGTGGCTATTACTCCATGTGTTGTGAGTCTTGTTCCTAGTCTATGCCTTTTCAACACAACATCTTCAAATTGGCTGTTTAATTGGTTCAAGCCTGACCCTAAAGCTAACCCTAACCCTAATGCTAACCCTAACCCTAACCCTGACCCTAATGCTAACCCTAACCCTGACCCTGACCCTAACGCTAACCCTAACCCTGACCTTAACCCTAACGCTAACCCTGACCCTAAACCTAACCCTAAACCTGACCCTAACCCTAACGCTAACCCTAAAGCTGACCCTAACCCTGACCCTAACGCTAACCCTGACCTTAACCCTAACGCTAACCCTGACCCTAACCCTAAACCTAACCCTAACCTGACCCTAACCCTAACGCTAACTCTAAAGCTGACCCTAAACCTGACCCTAATCCTAACCCAAACCCTAACGCTAAGCCTAACGCTAACCCTAACCCCAACGCTAACCCTGTGTACACATCTCAGCTAAACCTTAACCCTACCCTCAACTCTAACCCTCATTTGTCTCAACCCTAATCCTAACCGCCCCACAAAGGACTCCCCCATCTTGAATTCCCAATTTAACCCCTGAAGATGACCGTTAGTACTACTAGAAATACTTATCCACATCCGTTAAAATGTTTCGCCTCACATCAGAGCTTTCCATTTGCCATGCACCAACAAGCCTAGAAGCTGAGGATAGTGGCTAGAAGCTAGTGCCTTGTGGCTATTGCTTCTGAAAATGCACCATTGCAACTTACCATAAACTGTCTGCGGACACCATCAAAGATATCACATCTTGTATATTCGGTAGGCTCCACAACATCATATTCTTGTTTTCCAGTTAAACATTCAAACAACAAATAATGACATTACATGTTTGTGAGGAAACAAAGTGAATCAAAACAAAGCAGCGGGTTTTGTATTGGAAGTGTGTCATTGACTAATCACGTACCAACAGTAATGTTCTCTCCCTCCCTTCCTATGTTAGACTGGTGCTCTGTTACATGATGAATCATTTCTGAGTCTCCAAAACGCTGCGTTTGGAAATGTGGTTTTGTGGTTTTAATTTGGACACAGACACCATCTCAATTTCGTCTCAGCTGTGAGACGCCTTACTTTCATTTGTTTTCTCAAAGTTGCAGATGCGACCAAGGTTGCGTTTGAAATAGCGCCCTATTACTTATATAGTGCCCTACTTTTGACCAGAGCTCTATGGTTCCTGGTTAAATGTAGTGCACTATACAGGGAATAGAGTGCAAGGGAGCGATTTCCTCTGTCTTTTTGTAGGGATAATGATGAATTGATTCTTCCCCCATCCTATCCACGTGCTGCCTACACACAGGCCATTTATCAACAGGGACCGATAAAGACAAAGAATAGCCTAGGAGCTGTGCTACTGCCACGGTATGGAGGTGGTGGGAGAGAGACCATACACTACAGCTGGAGGGGGATACCACAGGACTAACTGCCCCGGGCCAGGTGGGGATCACACACAACTCTGTCCAAATGTATCTGAAACTTATTTTTTAAATATATTTTATGTACACGCTGCTATTTCCCTGTCGCCCTTACAAAATAGGTTTTTAACCTAAATGGGTCTTACCTGGTTAAATAAAGGTTAAATAATTATATTTTTTAGCAACCAATGTCAAATGGCAGTGTATCCTAGCGTGTGGCATGTCCTTTTCATTCAGCTGCTGATGACTTCTGGTGACTGAGTAAATTCCTGTCACCTTCACTAAAGGAATGGATGTATTGTTTTGCTCCTTGAGATGGTGACGGGCTCCTTGAGATGGAGACGGATGTGCTGGCAATATGCTGACTGGTCGTACACACTCTCTCTCACACACACACAGGAGAGGAACACACTTGGACAAAATGAGTTTCGGGGGGTGGGGGGGGGGGGGGGGGGGGGGGTCGGGTGGAGTCCTTGGTATGTCCATGCACTCTGAGGATAAAGCCGTGTCAGTGATTCATGTGTTGTGACAGTGAGTGTTGGGCCATTTGGTTAACCATAAGGCCCTCTCTTCACAGGCCATAAGGCTATAGCAGTGACACATACAGATGTTATATGGCCCCTCCACACACCCTCACACACATACAGTGTCACACAATTGTTCATATACAGTACAGTACCAGTCAAAAGTTTGGACACTCCTAATCTTTTACCAAATAGGGCTGTCTTCTGTATACCACCCCTACCTTGTCACAACACAACTGATTGGCTCAAATGCATTAAGAAGGAAAGAAATTCCACAAATTAACTTTTAACAAGGCACACCTGTTAATTGAAATGCATTCCAGGTGACTACCTCATGAGGCTGGTTGAGAGAATGCCAAGACTGTGCAAATCTGTCATCAGGGCAAAGGGTGGCTACTTTGAAGAATCTCAAATATAAAATAGATTTTGATTTGGTTACTACATGATTCTATATGTGTTATTTCATAGTTTTAATGTATTCACTATGATTCAACAATATAGAAAATAGTAAAAATAAAGAAAAACCCTTGAATGAGTATGTGTGTCCTAAACTTTGACTGGTACTGTACATGCCCATTTTCTTCTGCTTATAAACATTATTAAACCATTTGCTGCTATTCCACCTGGACCTTAGTTCTATAGCTTAAGGTTGATAATAGATGCTCAATCACAAGTATTATGGTGACTCATCAAGGACAAGATGAACACCACTGTATTCAACTATATCTGCTATATGGCCCAAAAAATTGTCAAAGAATCCAGTCACCTAAGTCATAGACTGTTCTCTCTGCTACCGCACGGCA
Organism: Salvelinus namaycush; assembly: GCF_016432855.1. NCBI lineage: Eukaryota > Metazoa > Chordata > Actinopteri > Salmoniformes > Salmonidae > Salvelinus > Salvelinus namaycush. Next base: position 22,063,396 of record NC_052343.1, read on the forward strand.
ACCGGTACCGGAGCGCCAAGTCTAGGTCCAAAAGGCTTCTTATTAACAGCTTATACCCCCAAGCCATAAGACTGCTAAACAATTAATCAAATGGCCACCCGGACTATTTACATTGACCCCCCCTCCACCTCTATATAGCCTCGTTATTGTTATTTTATTGTGTCACTTTTTATTTAAAAAATGTACTTTAGCTTATTTAGTAAATATTTTTTTAACTCTATTTATTGAACTGCATTGTTGGTTAAGGGCTCGTAAGTAAGCATTTCACGGTAAGGTCTACACTTCTTGTATTCGGCACATGTAACAAATACATTTTGTTTTGTTCTGTCCCTTAGTGTAAAATCCACTTCAATTAGAGCACTGAATGCAAGTGGGAAGTATATTCTCTCCATGTATACACCGTATAGTACAGTACATCATTTCAAACCAATATTTCATCCAAACAAGGTTCTTTGCTTTATGAATAATACATGAAAATAGCCTGCAACACATGAAGGCCCATAAAGGAAGAAATATCCATTTGGTGAGTGTTGATAATCTCTGTCAAACTGGGGGAACCAGATGGCATAGATGCTACTTTGGACATACTCCAGACAGAGCCACTCTCTGCTCAGTGTAGAGTTGACTGTGAAACACGTCCTTGACTCTGGCAGGGTTACTCACTGAGAGTTTCTCAGAGATCTGTACTGTAGATCCCTGAAAAGTTGTGTTGTACTGGAATGACTTCAAGGCAGTGGCATGTATTCATGAATGTCAAGGGAAGCCAGGTTTCAACCAAAAATGTAAAATAAAAATATTTGGTCTCGCTATGTTTAATAATTTTTCATAAATTTGCAAGAGGCTGAATGTATCTCACCGGAGAAAGCATCCTAGTGAGCGAAACAATCCTTCTTTGTCTCTGCACTGTATGTGTAGCCCATCTATCTGATGCTGTCTGGCCAAAAAGAGTATGATATTGTTGCCGCTCGTAGCATTGAATGCAAGGGAAACCACCGAGCATTTAGCCTCCCTTGATTAAAAATAAATAATATAATAGCCAATCAGTGTTAAGATAAACTGAGTGAGCTCAAATGTTAAAGTTCCTGGAGCACCAAAAAAAGTGTTAAGGGCAGCCAGTTGGGATTTGTCTTCACACCAATTACATCACATCAAAAGCCAAACATCATTGACAGAAAAAACGTTAATTGTTGTGTCTCGTTGTGTTGTTGTCCTCTGGTGTCTAACTAAAATTGTCCCTTTCCTAAATTAGCCTTGGATCAAGATAGGGATTTGGACTTGTGGTTTTAGTTAATTCTCCGTACTGGCCAATGATTATAACTGTGATTCTGATCCAACCATAAATTCATACATTGTGCCCCTGGCCTGAAAGGATAGAAGTTCAATATGTAGCTAGATTTAGTAGGCTAATGAGAATTTGTTCTTAACTGACTTGCCTAGTTAAATAAAGGTAAATTAAAAGGCTAATGTTAACTAGCTGGCTCATCGTTGCCCATGAAAGGAAGTTAGGCTAGCGAGCAAGCTGTTATCCAGGTAGCCTAGGACAACAACAACTAAAATCTTGTACTTTATGATAGAGTCATAGACCATTTCGGCAACATGAAAGAGAGGAGGTTGGCATTTCTCAGACAGAGAGAGAAATCAGTACCATGGACAGCCACATCATATTTAGCTTAATTTGATTGTACTAAATTGCTTTTGGTATCTTTTAGTTGTCACTGTATTAGACTAAGCATAGGTGATTTGATGATGTTGAAATGTCAAAGTTGAAATGGTGCTGGAATAGTGGAGGCAGCTCCTGTTTTCTTTGGGACCTGCAGTAACTCCGCTGTTCTAAATCAATAGTTGTTTAGTAGTACAAAAATGTTGGAAACATTAACTTGCTTGACCATGCTGTAGGTCATGTAACTGTTTGTTACACGCTATATGTTTTGTGGACTTCACCGGACAGATGTTGCTCTCCAGTTTTCTGATGAAACCCTGGTGAGGTTGAATTTATTCTGCCACTGTGTCTTCTTATTGTCTCGGCCTTAGGAATATATATCACAGTGGCAAAGAATATAAACTAGCAGGTTATAGAGCAAACAATGCAATTATCACAAAATCTAGGTTGTAATATGGCACATTTTTCCTGGCTTGGCTTCCTCAGTGATTTTGCCGCTACTGCTTCAAGGGCAGAATATCGTTGAACAATTCCCTGTCCCTCTAAGTCTTCCTCATCTCAAAGACTATATAGAGTCCAGAAATTGCCTCTGCACTTCAGAGTAACCCTACCCTCATTCCCTCTCCAACAAAAAACTCCTCTATGGCTGAGTTGGGGGGAAACAAATCAGAAGTTAGAGCTGAGACACACTGGGGTTCGCTGAGGGTGTTCAGTTTGATTCGTGACAGAAAGTATTATTAGGGGGAACCCCTCCTGTGACCCTTTATTTAAATGATGCCTATGAGGGTTTGGTGAAATGGGGCTCTGCCTGTAGGCGATGTGGCTCCAGCCCTGTCCTACAGAGAACCTGATTGAAAAGACAGAGGGAAACAGCTATAACTGCACCGCTCAGAGTTGAAGTTTAACCCAACGCCATTTCAGAAGGTTTTTTGATTCGATTTCGTCAAGGCATAAGGATTTTTGGAGTAAAAGGAAGAGGCCGAAAGAGAGAGAGGGAGAGAGAGGAAGAGAGAGAAGGAGAGAGGGAGAGAGAGGAAGAGAGAGAAGGAGAGAGGGAGAGAGAGGAAGAGAGAGAAGGAGAGAGGGAGAGAGAGGAAGAGAGAGAAGGAGAGAGGGAGAGAGACAGAAGGCTTATTGTCTGACGCCTGCTAGTTTATTATTCAAATGGCTGTCTCTTTTGCAACAACTATTCAACCCACACTTGCCCAAATGTTTTGGTTGTATTTACTGAATATTTGCTTTGCAAAAATATTGAATATGTTGGAAGGTGATATATTTCCAGCAGCCTCAATAAGAACAGGGTCTGTTCCTATTGTTCCATGGCATACCAAAAGTGATTAAATCCCAAATGTTGGTTTCTGTGAAATACTGTACATAGGAATGAAAGTGGTCATTTGGACCAATGAAAGGACAGACAGACAGACACAGACAGACAGACAGACAGAAGTCTGTATGCGTCTTCTGGCTTCTTCAGATGGCTTCTGTACTGGGAGCTGGGAAGTGGAAGCTGAAACAGCCTTTTCCTTTGTCTTTGTGATGATCAATAACCCAGCGAGCTAAGAAGCGGCTAACGATCAGCATAATCACTCAGTCCCCAGAGCACTCAATCACCTCCAGTGGTACTTTATAAGGTGGAAGGATTGATATGATGGAGGGTGACTTTTCTCAACCATAATTGGCTGTAAATATTATACGTTCTGTATTATTTATGCTCTGTTTGAGGTGCATGCAGGTTCAGTATGTATGCAGTCTATAAAATGTAAATGCATATATATGAGAGGTGAGGGAACAGAGGAAAAACTCAGAGTTGTTTTATTTGTTGGAGAGAGGGAGGAATGGGGGGATAGAGGGATGGGGTAAGACTAAGCAGAAGAGGTGTTAGGTTAGATAACTCATCCCCAAAGGCAGCAATACGTACGATCAATTTCATGAGCAATCTGATTCTAACTAAAGAAACCAAATGTTTTACTGACTGAACCTCAAACTGTGTTCATGCACATGTGTATATACATGTATGTTCATTAGTAACTGAAAGAAGGCAATAGGGAGGACACAAGTTAACATACCAGGGAGGAAATGAAAAGCAAACTAGGAAATATAAAATGTTAGCATCGACATTCTCCACACAATTCTACCATCTTGAATCCAAATATATTTTTACCATACTGCTGCTCAAGCCAGACTATTGTCCTCAGCACATCCAAATTCCCTAAGCTGGTATTTGCAGTGTTGAAATAGACTGTTTAATCTTGAGATGCTTCAACATGTACATGCCTGAAGACGTGTCAAAGAACAATTCCTCAGAAAAACAAGCAAGGAGAGTTTTAATCCCCACAGAGCCATCTATTTATATGGCTGTATCATCTAACTTCCCCTCCTATAGGGGAGGAGACTAGCCATGGAGACACACACACACTCACACACACACACACACACACACACACACACACACACACACACACACACACACACACACACACACACACACACACACACACACACACACACACACACACACACACACACACACACACACAGAGGAGCAATGAGGAGCTTTGTGTTTGCATAGACGCTCAGGAGAATGTCTTTCTCTATTCTGTTTTCCTATCCAAAAGGTCCTGAATATACTTCAGAGGTGCTAGCATGTCAGACACGATCAGAGGTATGTTGGTGTAAAGGTTCCGTACACACTCCAGCAGGGAATTGAAATTTAGCTGAGGAAAGAACAGCAAGAAAAATGTTTTTGAGTCACCATCGTTCACCAGAGACAGCAGTTCCGATCGCTCATTACCAACACCATAGAGACGACAGACCAGATGCATACCAACCATCACCTGCCACTCACTTATCGTCACTTTCACAGACACAAACACAGACACTTACGCACAGACACAGACCCCCCCCCCCCCCCCCCTGTCTCTCTCTCTCTCTCACGCACAGGGTTAGGCATAGATCTCAAATTAATTTTAAAACAACTCCTCTCTGCTAGTGTGTGTGTGTGTGTGTGTGTGTGTGTGTGTGTGTGTGTGTGTGTGTGTGTGTGTGTGTGTGTGTGTGTGTGTGTGTGTGTGTGTGTGTGTGTGTGTGTGTGTGTGTGTGTGTGTGTGTGTGCTCTTGAGTAAATGTACATAAATCCATCAAAACAGACCACAATTTAAATCAATGCCACCAAGCCCTTCAACAGTGCAACCCAGGAGAGAGAAGAGAAAAGGGAGTATTTGTCAAACAGAATTCTGCCATCCCCTTGCATTGCCTTGTGGTTTATGCATAGACACTGATATGGCAGACAGCCCTCAGACTTTGTCCTTTAATGATCCAATCACCGAGGAGGAACATTCGAGGCGACGAGGAAGACCAGAAGGAGGAGGAATATGTTCAGGCTTCATTTGTTGGTATCATAAAAAGTTTTTGTGTTGTTGTTTAGTTGATTTGTTCTTTAACAAAAAACAATGTCCTCCCTGTGGTTATTTTCTCCAGTAAGGGCACTGGCCCTCTAAGTGAGGTGAAGTGGTGTTTGGTGTTTGTGGTGTTTTTGTTTTTTACTGGGACATGACTCTGCTCTCCTGAATTACAAGGAGTGGATTCATTCAGAACACTAGTGGAAAACACTTTACAGTACACAGTAAAATATACTGTTCATCCACCAATGTTTTGAGTCTTTTTTAAAACCTGTTTTCAGATTCCTAATCAGGCGACTTTCCATTCTCTCTCCTCTCTTTGTCTTAGTTGATTAAAAACATTGTCGCTCCACACACGGATCAATGTTATCTGCTGGCCGAGCCAAGTCTGTGATTGCACACGGAAACAGTGTGTTTGGTTCCTTATTAACGTGTGAGCACTCCCAGGGGGGGGCAACGTCAGCAGCCAGAACAGCTAGAAAAACCCATCACCCAGTGGGTACCATGGGGAGGAACATGTCAATAGATCCCTCTGTGCTTCATACCTGCCTCAGCTCTACCAGCCTCAGAAGACTCCAGGTGATAAGGCTTTGATGACTCCTTGCTGTCCCCAGTCCACCTGGCCTTGCTGCTATTCCAGTTTCAACTGTTCTGCCTGCGGTTATGGAACCCCTACCTGTCCCAGACCTGCTGTTTTCAACTCTTAATGATCGGCTATGAAAAGCCAACTGACATTTATTCCTGATTATTATTTGACCATGCTTGTCACTTATGAACATTTTGAACATCTTGGCCATGTTCTGTTATAATCTCCACCCGGCACAGCCAGAAGAGGACTGGCCACCCCTCATAGCCTGGTTCCTCTCTAGGTTTCTTCCTAGGTTTTGGCCTTTCTAGGGAGTTTTTCCTAGCCACCGTGCTTCTACACCTGCATTGCTTGCTGTTTGGGGTTTTAGGCTGGGTTTCTGTACAGCACTTCGAGATATTAGCTGATGTACGAAGGGCTATATAAAATAAACTTGATTGATTGAAATTAAGCTCAGTCCTGTTCAAATGTGAATTAATTTATTTAACCTTTCTGTTTGTTTCTCCTGATATTTAGGGATAGACCAGGAGCAGTGTGTGTGTGTGTGTGTGTGTGTGTGTGTGTGTGTGTGTGTGTGTGTGTGTGTGTGTGTGTGTGTGTGTGTGTGTGTGTGTGTGTGTGTGTGTGTGTGTGTGTGTGGTGTGTGTGTCCTTGCTTGCTTGCTCCTGTGTTTCTTTGCCTCTCTCTCTGTGTTTCGGCGGTAAAGCAGCTTTTGTGAGGGCTTAATGAGGGACTAGGGCGGAGAAGAGGAGCAGCAGCCTTCTCCCCTCCAGCCTGCTGGCAGCTCTGAGGAGACAATAGCCCATCATTACAACTTTAAACATGGCCATCAGTTAGTCCACACCGGCCTACTCTGACATCTCCTCTGCTGCCTCCATCTTTAAAGTGTGGCCTTCATGTCAGATCAGATCTGGAGAAGAAAAAGAAAAGAAAAAAGGAAGGGAATTAAAAGAATGAAATGAGTCCGATAAAACTGAAATAATAAAATTCAGATCTGAGGAGGGATGTATGGCTTACTGTAGTTCAGGTCCAGGGATCATGTGGAAGAACCTTGGCTCAGGTCCAGGGATCGTGTGGAAGAGCCTTGGCTCAGGTCCAGTGATTGTGTGGAAGTCAGACTTGGTCCAGGCACAGGGATTGGTGTGAGGTCTCAGGGCTGGAGTTTAACGAAGGTGGTTCACTGAACCACGCTCGGGTGATAAGTAACCTTCTCTGAGATCAGAAGACTTGTTAGCTCTCCATGCTTATGCCTTTATCAACGGGCTAACAGTCTTGTGGCATGCAGGAGCAGTTGTCCACCCAAACAGCTCTTCCATGCTCAATATGAATGCAGAATATTGCTGGTATGAATCAGAAGTGGCAGTTCATGTTTGTATTGAGGACTGAGGTCCATATGCTGTTGTTATGTCCTTGGTTGGGCCAGAGACAGAGGCATGCTATTCAGACTGATTATTATTTCATTTCCTTCGCTGACTCACTCCTTCAGGTTTACTTTGGCACATCACATTTCTTTTTTCACTTAAGGATAACCACATCACGGTCGAACAGAAACACATGGTCTTTACACACATGTTTTCCCCTTCAGACCATTTCTGCCAGTTACGAAACTCAGTTGAAAGTGCTAAGCAGGTGCTAATAATGTGTTAATGATATACTGTATGCAGCATTTCAGCTCATTCCATTGCAACTCGTTCAGCAGGACTTCTGCCAGTCAGTGCTGAGAGTTGAGTCATTACAGTCTCATAACGGAATCCCTGGATGCCTCCTTTGTCCCCAGCCGATACAGAGACGCACAGCGAGATGAAGTGTGTGGGTGTGGGTGTGTGTGTGCCATCGCTTGTGTTGAGATAAAGCTTGCATTCCAGGTACTTCTTCTTCATGCGTCATTTGATTAATAGATTAATCTTGAAGTAACATGGTCTTTTTCCTTGTTTTCTCTGCAGGGACTCGATGGAAAAGCCTTGATTAATGGGATGGAGAACAGGAAATGGTAATCTGCACTTTTTACAATTCATGACCTACATACTTTGCACTAGTTTAAAAATCACACACGCACAGGGTCGTATGCACACACACACGCACACACAGATACACACACACAATCCCCAACACTTTCTATGGGCTGGGGCATCTTGACTCTTTCTCAACACCTACCATCATCTTCGTGGTAATAGACTATACTATAGATCTGTTGACCCTTGTTTTTCTCTCCATTCAGTCTTCTTTGCTGATGAAGTCCAATTAAAGAACCAGTTACAGTTTTTTACAATCACTTTGGCACTAATTTCAGAACCTTGTGGTCATTTTTCAAAACTCTAGACACAAAACTCAAAATGGTCATCACTTGTAACACAGGCTGTCCAATGTTCAAAACATTGCATTGTGCATTCATATCTTTAAAGAAACCTTGCACTTGCAGAATCATTGGTTCAAATAACTCATTTATCATGAAATACCATAGGAACATTCATTTAGATCACCCACACACAAGATACCGATAGTTTCCCTGTGTAGTTGTTCGTACAATCATTAAATATTGTACTACAAAATATGTGATACTTGTTTCATTATGCTACTACACGTAAATACATCACTGAAAAAGGACTAGTAGAGAGAATACTACAGACACAGGGGAATCATTGAACAAAATATGAAATTTATTGATGAAATACAATAAAATAACAACATAGGTTTCTTTGAATGAAAGCAAAAATAATTTGCTACAAAAAAATAAAAAACAGTTAAAGGTCAACTGCAGTGTTCCTCACCTGGCTTACTGTAAAAAGCTAAACAAAAGATTGATTACTGTACTTCTATATTTCCATCAACCCTGTCTTGTGGATTTGGCCACAGGTTCTCATCCAAATCACAATGGATGTTTTCATTAGCCAAACATCTTGGGAAGAATCTTCGGGCATGGCGAATCCTGGCCTGACACTGGTCTGCCGGGATGTCATTGCATGCGTCATCCATGGCCTGGAGAAGGGTGGCTTGTTCGTGAGGGCGCCTATCATATACCTTCCACCTCCATGTCGAGAAACATTCCTCAATCGGGAAAGGAGAGTTATGGGGGTAAGTACAGGGTGGAAAATTGTGGATGGGCCTGAAACCATGCTTGCACCATTTGAGCATGGTGGAACCTGACATTATCCCACACAATGACATAGGTCATGCCATCAGCTCTACAGACCTGATTTAGCTCATCAAGGAAGGTTACATTCAAACAGCGAATCATGTGGCTGCCTGCAACTCAATATATAGAGTATATAGAGTAGAGAGCTTTAGACGTTGTTCGACCAAACATTAGAACGGACAAGATGCGCAATCTAAGCAACTTTGACCGTGGTATGATTGTTGATGCCACACATGGTGATTCCAGCATCTCAGAAACAGCTGCTTTCCTGGGATATTTACACACTACCGTCTCTAGAGTTTACAGAGAATGGTGCGATAAACAAAACACATTCAGTGAGCGGCAGTTCTATGGGCAAAAACACCTTGTTAATGAGAGAGGTCAGAGGAGAATGTCGAGACTCATTCAAGCTAACAGAAAGGCCACAAATGCTCAAATAACAGCTGTTTAAAACAGTGGTGTGCAGAAGGGCATCTCTTAACGTACAGCACCATGAATAATTCAGGCTGTTGTGGAGGCAAAAGGGGGTCCTACCCAGTACTAGATAGGTGTACCTAATAAAGTGGCCGGTGAGTGTACAGTAATGTCAAATCTGAAAACATGGTCTGGAAAAGTGGTACATGGGACCATAGAAACAGTGTCTGATAAAGAATGATGATGAAATATTACAGCCGTAGTCCAATTGGTTCATGTTCCACGGTAATTGGTGTCAATGGATCACGTTATCCTGAAACTTGGAAAGTCAGTTTCCATAAAACTATGCATTAAGAGTAATGCAACAGTTACTTATCATTTTGAGCAGTCGTATCAATTGATAGTTAGATCATTGAAATTAAATTAATAGACAGTCATCTCAGATGTAATGTGTGAATTGCATTTTGAAATGGTAATACTTTGATGTTAAGTTGTGTCATTTTAAACAGGTGATTTTAGTTCAATGAACAAATGATCTTAGCTTTATGTGTATTGTATCCAAGCAATTGGAAAAAGTGTTAGAGGTTTGAAAAATTTGCATTTTAATCATTGGTTGTGAGTTTTGTTAGAGTTTTGAAAAATGACATCATGGTTCCGAAATTAGTGCCAAAGTGATTGTAAAGAACCAGTTAATAAAAGCGAGGCGCTGTGTCACCCTTCCCAGAGCTGTGTGTTAAACAGGGAGAACCTCTGAGTCTGTCCAAATTATAACCGCCCCTCCTTCATGCTGCCATAAACACCAAAATGTTATTATTATAACAGCATAAAACAGAGAGGACCTTTGCTGTTTCAATTCCTGTGTGAGTGTGTGTGTGTTGCCCCTTTTTTCAGCTGTCTTAGTTATGCCCTTTATTGGTTGTATATGTCTTTTTTTCAGGTTGAAATATTTGCATGTGATTCTCTACAAAACATAAATAACATCGCTTCCAGACACCAACACTTCTTTGTGAGCGTCGTCATGGTGACATCTTTACCCTTTATTGTCACTGACACCTCTTTGACCAACCCCCAGCTCATGGAGTGATCTTCAAACAGTGTTTGGTGTGCAAGAGGAGAGCAAGGACAGCCAGGAACTAATTCCCTCCTTCATTACCATATCAATTATATCTGCAGCCTGGAAGAAAAGATGGCGCCGGTCCTGTTTGAAGAATGTAGCTATGTGTTTGCTGCAGTCATTGATATTCTTAAAGATGGATGAGATTAAAGGAGAGGCATCAAGTGGTAAGTCAAGACTGGTTTGGACATCACCGTCACTGACCCTGCATGAATAGACCAATCATGGCAACCATAATACCACCTGGATGAGCTAACCCCGCACCCCCATGCTCCGTGAGCCGTGCTCCGTGAGCCACTCTCCGTGAGCCACACTCTGCGATCTGCCTTTGACTCTGTGAAGTCATCTCACACATAAAGATGGAGACGAGACCGAGAGAGAAAAATGGAACATAGATGTTGATTAATTACCACAGAAAATGGCAGAGAATATTTCTACAATACTTAAAGTCTGTTGAGAATGTCTGGTTAAATATCTCCCTAAATAATGTATGATTAACTATTCATTTAATAAAAAAAATCTCTATGGATAAAATCCCTGTTGTCTCTCTTATCAGTCTGGTTGGCGTTTTCCTGTGTTGTTAAATAAAAAAGCATCTAATGTGTTGCACCCCTCTTTCTTCTCTTGACACTGTCTAGGTCTCCATTCAGTCATGAAACCCTCCCCAGTAGATGGACTCACAATTATAGAAGTGGAAGTGGAAATGAGCTGACTATGACTGATCAGTCATCACACACAGTGAGCACATCTCCACCAAATATACAATATATATATATATATCTATCAGTACTATGTTCAGTTCACATCCAGCTCTCTTTTTAGCTGGCCTTATTCAGGCCTCAAAGAAAGCCAGAAAAGGTAGAAAATACTATAACATTTCAAACTTGTCTCTGTTCCCTTCGTACTAAGCATAGTTTGAGGCAGAAAAGAAAGAGTGGAAAAAGAGCAACATTTATAACTTCTCTTGGTATCTTCTGCAGTACCAAGCATAGATTGCTGCGACATAGATCGATCCTTTTCCCTCCAAGGCCTCCAAGCTGCTTCAGTACTGGAGCTAATTAAAATTCCCCTGACTCCCTCCTCTGTCATCGGTAATATCACACTCACACACACACACACACACACACACACACACACACACACACACACACACACACACACACACACACACACACACACACACACACACACACACACACACACACACACACACACACACACACACACACACACACACACACACACACACGGCACAAGCACGCGCACACTGTAATATTATTTTAGATCAGCCGTAACCTGCTTTCTCACAGCGACCTTTTTCGCGAGAGGAAATATTGCCTGAAATTGATTCCGTTTCTTTGCATTCATAGCTGTGGCAAAGTACTGTTGAAGATTGGGAAGGAGACAAAACTATGTAAGAAGCTTCCTCATCATGGGCAAAGTGTGTGTGTGTGTGTGTGTGTGTGTGTGTGTGTGTGTGTGTGTGTGTGTGTGTGTGTGTGTGTGTGTGTGTGTGTGTGTGTGTGTGTGTGTGTGTTTCTATACATGTCTTTAAAGCGACTCTTTGTGATTTGACATGTATGGCCTTTTCAGCTTGGATGGGGATTTGTGAAGTTTACAGTAGAGGTACACACATATAAACACACCTTCGCCCTGTTTCAACATAATGTGTTGTCTTCCCATTTCAATGAATATTTTCCCTCTCTTTCGTTGAGCATTGCAGCCGGCCAAGTATGGATTTAATGACATGGCAACAACACGGCAACCCATAAACCAATCAGCTCTCCCTCTGATTAATTTGATTAGCTTGCATATATTCAGATTCAGGACAGTGAACATTAATCATCTGTAGAGCCTGATCCTGTGCAATTATATATGCTTCACCAATCACAGGTTTTATTCCCTAAAATGCGCTCCTCCCTAATATCCATAGATCATATGTACAGTTGTGTATGTAGCCTAACTAACCAATATTCATGGTGTAGCTCCTCCATGTGTTTTATATCCTTAATAAGCACTGAGCATAAACCAAATCAGCATGTTTGCAGTCAAAGCCGTTCTGGTTGTTCCGGGTTGCGTGCGTCGGAAAGCTAGAACACATAGGAATGCATAGAAAACCGTATTCAGACCACCGACAGGCTAGCTAGATTATTTTATGAATATAGTCCGTTTTCTAACCTTTTTATAAAATCATCAGCACAACTCTCTTGTTATCAAGCCTCCATTTTTCTAGGTTGTCAGCTAGATAGCTAGTTTGCTTCGTTCGTACGTATTTTTTTCTAAATGCATAGCCAGCCAGCTAGCTCTAATTGCAATGATAGATAGATAGCTAATCTGTATTTTAACTGATCCAATCTTAACCCACCGGCACTGTGCAGCATGCATGTATGCAAAAACATGCATCTAATGTCTAATGTTAGCTAGCCCATCTGTAGCCTACAACTAACTAGCTAACAAGCTGGTTAGCTAGCTAAGTTCCAGTTATTGTTTAATTATTTTTCAGCTATCTTGTTTGAACACTGAATGACCACAAGCTGCCTGCCAGTGCGTGCGATAGCTAGCTAGCTGTCCCTGCCTTGCCATTTTATTGGCTATCTTGCCAGCATGCATGGATGAATGCAGATGTCAGTCATGTAATGTAATGTTAGCAAGCAAGCCAACCCTCGTTTTCAATTAATTAGATGGCATGGTAGCTAAATCAGCACACAAATATTTCCTTACCCGATGCCGATGATGGTTCCATAGTCTGCCATACATTGAGCTTGGACCACGAGGTTACCCGAAAGTGCACTAGCTAGCAATTTGAGAGTTGTTTTCCTCTGCTAGCCATCTAACTACCAGGTTTGGACTAATTGCTTGCTTGCTAATAGCTAATGTTATACACAGAAAATAAAAACGTATGTTTAACTTCTTATGGCTGCAAGGGGCAGCACTGAGTAACCTGAAAATAGGTGGCCATTTCAAACGGCCTCCTACTCAATTCTTGCTCGTACAATATGCATATTATCATTTCTATTGGATAGAAAACACTCTTTAGTTTCTTAAACCGTTTGAATTATTTCTCTAAGTGAACCAGAACTTTTTCTGCAGCCCATTTCCTATCCGGAAGTGAGATTTCCAAATGCGAGGTCTCTTTTCAAGAGCTTGTCTATAAAAGGGCATGTCACTTGGGACCATAGAAACACGTCATACGCCTTCCCCTGGGTGTCATGCGGAAGTGAGAGCAGAAAGGACTTGAATATCTCGTTCAGGGATTGAATACAGCCTCTTGGAGTGAGACTTGCGCACTTTATTTTTTTTTCTGGGCGCGAAGTAGAACCTGGACTCGGCTCCTGGAAAACGCTCGTTAAAGGTGAATATGTTCTCCGGCTTCGATTTTATTTGATACATGTCACAATATCATCCTAAAGTATGTTTTTTCAATATAGTTTAATTATATTATTGAAATTTATTCTGGACTTTAGACGTGATGCGACGCAAGAATTTTGTCAAGATGGAGAGGTTAGCGTCGCACTGCCAGTGTGCTTGCTAATTCAAGAGGGAAATCGTTCGTTCTGGATCGAAATAAAGACGTTTCTGAACAAAGGACCCCTTGGAGAACATTCTGATGGAAGATCAACAAAGATAAGGACCCAATTTGGGATGCTTTTTCATATATCTGTCGAACTGTGCTATGCTACCGTTTGACTAGAATCAATGCTGCTGTGTGCTAGCTAATGTAGTAAGCTAATATAACGATATATTGTGTTTTCGCTGTAAAACACTTCAAAAATCGGAAATATTGGCTCTATTCACACGATCTTTGTCTTTCATTAGCTATCCACCATATATTTTTCTGAAATGTTTTATGATGTGTAATTAGTAGTTGACGTTGGTGTCTGTATTTTCTCTGGCTACTCCCGTGCGATTTCTGACTGTAGCTATGATGGTAGCAGTAATGTAAAACTGATTTATAGCTAAAATATGCACATTTTTTGAACAAAACATAGATTTATTGTGTAACATGTTATAGGACTGTCATCTGAGGTAGTTTTTTCTAGGTTATTTAGGTTGGTTCTAGGTTAGTTAGGTTGGCTTGTGCATGCTACTTGCATCCTACTTGTGCTGTGAAAAATGTCTGTCCTCTTTTTTATTTGGTGGTGAGCTAACATAAATATAGGTGGTGTTTTCTCTGTAAAACATTTAAAAAATCGGACATGTTGGCTGGATTGACAAGATGTTTATCTTTCAAATGCTGTATTGGACTTGTTAATGTGTGAAAGTTAAATATTTAAAAAAAAATAGATTTTGAATTTCGCGCCCTGCACTTGAGCTGGATGTTGTCATAAGTGTACTGATGTCGGGACAGCCCGCCTAACAGGTTAAAAGACTGTAATATGCTTTAATATGATATCCTGCATCTATGAATGAGTGAACAGGCACGGGCTATCATATCAATGTTCATTGTTTATTTTGAACAAACAGTTTTGGACGTGGCAATTTAACCTCCCATAGCCAGCTAATGGCGGTAGTGGCTCACTACAGTCATCTGCTGGATAATTTCGAGATTACATCATAAAATAACACTGCGACATTGACAATAATATTGTTCATATTATTGGAAAGTCAATTTTGCCGGCTCCTAACCGTACTGTCAACTACATTATCTGATTACTGATTTGTAAATACAGAGCACAACCATGCAGAGAACCATGCACAGAATGCAATTTTCTCTATCGGAACTACATTTTCTTGCTATTGTGACATCATGGTGATCTCTCATATACTGCATAGGGGGTAACTCCATCAATCATTGTGAGTGTTATCTTAACCACACTGGTGCACATCCACCTTCCAAATACAACATTCCCTCTCAATCATTTGGTAACAATGTTATCACGATGTTGCTGTAAAAAAAAGTTATTCAAAATCACCCACACACACATTGTCCATTATGATATCCAATAAAAACACATCATTATTTCAGCTCAGGAAAATCCAGGGAAATAGGTTAAATGTCTCAGTACAATTTCAGAAGGGGAAAAAAATCGTTTTTTAAATTTTTTTTATTGTGTTTTTAGATAAAACTTTAATAAATATATTCACATTTCACCAAAATATATTTACATTTCACCCCCCCACACACACATTTACATTTAGCAGACGCTCTTATCCAGAGCGACTTACAAATTGGAAAGTTCATACATATTCATCCTGGTTCCCCCGTGGGAATTGAACCCTGGTCCCCCCGTGGGAATTGAACCCACAACCCTGGCGTTGCAAGCGCCATGCTCTACCAACTGAGCCACACGGGACCACACACACACACACACACACACACACACACACACACACACACACACACACACACACACACACACACACACACACACACACACACACACACACACACACACACACACACACACACACACACACACACACACACACACACACACACACACACACACACACACACACACACACACACACACACACACACACACACACACACACACTACAATAATTCATAAGGGACTTGTTCATGGCCTGGGTAGTAGAGGGCCACTGTCACAGCCTGTTAGACCTTTGGGACAAATAAAGCATTCTAAAGCCCCTTCCACAGAAAAAGCACACCTGTGGTGGACCAGGTTGCTATAATGAGGAAAATCTATACAGTATTCCTTAAAAAAAAGAACATGTGGTTACTATTCAGAAGGGCATCCACAAAATAATGTTTTATATTGTTTAAGGAAAACTTCTACAGTATAAGCATGGACCTACTGTAGATGTGTTGCACTGTATGAGGATTTGTCGCCTGGTATCTACAACAAGGCTAATTTGTATTTTTCTCATTATTCTCCCAACCCACACCACTAATTAACTGTGGATCATCTGCTCTGGTCTTTGTCTATTAATTTAGCTAAACACTGGCTGGAGATATGGCCAGTACCTTTCCTAGCCCTGTAACAGCACAAATAACCTGACAGAGAACACTTGTGTCATTAACAGCACCTTTCGTATGTATCTAATGCAGAAAATATAGCATTAACATGTGATAAGGGCTTTCACAAAAGAAAATACTACAGTCCAGCTTTTTGGATTGTTAGTGTTTATTATGGTGCCCTTGTTCTTGGAATATTTGTGGAATTAAGTTGTTGTCGTATTATTATAAAGTGTTTTTTAATGGAATAACAAAACGTTGACATGTTACATTTGTGTTTTCCCCAGATGGATGCCCACATGCTCTTAAAGTTTTATTTGAATTCATAACTTAGACAAGCTGCCACACTATGTCATCAATGCAAACACAGTGAAACAAGTTTAATGAGAAGCTCATCTTGAGAGCCTGAATCTGCTGAAGAAAACACATAGTGGTCGCACACCATGCATATACATAAACATCCTCATATACAGAGCAATGCACACACACACACACGCACGCACACACACACACACACACACTGGCCGAAAAGGGTCCATATCAGGGGATATCTTTACATGATATATTTACATTGATATTCTAGACTAGAGAATACAGACCATTTCCAACGCATATTTGGAGTTTTGTTGATTTGCACCCATATGACATAGGGATTACTCCGAAGATCACACATGAACATTTCCTATGGCCGGATAGGGACTCATTCAATATCCTAAAATATTTCTTCATGTTGAGAAATACTGACTGTATACAGTGCATACAGTGAAAGTTTTCAGACCCCTTGAGTTTTTCCAAATTTTGTTACGTTACAGCCTCATTCAAAAATGGATGAAATTGTTTTTTGCCCCACATCAATTTCCACACAATATCCCATAATGACAAAGCAAAAACAGCTGTTTTTTTGCAAATATATTATAAATAAAAAACTGAAATATCACATTTACATTAGTATTCAGACCCTTTACTCAGTACATTGTTGAAGTACCTTTGGCAGTGATTACAGCCTTGAGTCTTCTTGGGTATGACGGTACAAGTTTGGCACACCTGTATTTGGGAAGTTTCTCCCATTCTTCTCTGCAGATCCTCTCAAGCTCTGTCAGGTTTGATGGGGAGTGTCTGCACAGCTATTACATAGTCTCTCCAGAGATGTTTGATTGGGTTCAAGTCTGGGCTCTGGCTGGGCCACTCAAGGACATTCAGAGACTTGTCCCAAAACCACTCCTGCGTTGGTTTTGGCTCTGTGCTTAGGGTTATTGTCCTGTTAGAAGGTGAATCTACACCCCAGTCTGAGGTCCTGAGCACTTGGAGCAGGTTTTCATCAAGGATCTCTCTGTACTTTGCTCCGTTCATCTTTCCCTCGATCCTGACTAGTTACCCAGTCCCTGGCGCTGAAAAACATCCCCACAGCATGATGCTGACACCACCATGCTTCACATTAGGGATGGTGCCAGGTTTCCTCGAGACGGGACGCTTGGCATTCAGGCCAAAGAGTTCACTCTTGGTTTCATCAGACCAGAGAATCTTGGTTATCATTAGGTGCCTTTTGGCAAACTCCAAGCAGGATTTCATGTGCCTTTTACTGAGGAGTGGCTTCCGTCTGGCCACCCTACCATAAAGGCTTGTTTGGTGGAGTGCCTGTTCTTCTGGAAGTTTCTCCCTTCTCCACAGAGGAACTCTGGAGCTCTGTCAGAGTGACCATCTTGTTCACCTCCCTGACCAAGGCCCGTCTCCCCCGATTGCTCAGTTTGGCCGGGCCGCCAGCTTTAGAAAGAGTGTTGGTGGTTCCAAACGACTTCCATTTAAAATGATGGAGGCCACTGTGTTCTTGTGGAGCTTCAATGCTGCAGACATTTTTTAGTACCCTTCCCCAGATCTGGGCTTTGACACAATCATGTCTCAGAACTCTACGGACAATTCCTTCGACCTCATTCCTTGGTTTTTGCTGTGACATGCACTGTCAACTGTGGGACCTTAAATAGACAGGTGTGTGCCTTTCCAAATCATATCCAATCAATTGGATTACCAAAGGTGGACTCCAATCAAATTCTAGAAACATCTCAAGGATGATCAATGGAAACAGGATGCACTTGAGCTCAATTTTGATTCTCATAGCAAAGGGTCTGAATACTTAAGTAAATAAGGTATTTCCTGTTTTTTTTTAAATAAAAGATCTTAAATTTCTAAAGACCTGTCCCTGGACTCACAGTAATAGGATCCGAGGTTCGGATTGGATGCATGTAGAAACTGTCCCATTTCGGAAATGACTTCTCAGCAGCTTAGTCCAACCAACCAGGCGTTGCTCAGCTGTGTTTGACGTCGTCCAAATAAGCGGAGCAGAGGGAGAAGAAAGACATTACAAATAGATAGAGGCTTTTGTTCAGTAAAAGAGAGAGAGAGAGGAGAGGATCAACGGATGTCTGTTCAAGGCAGATAACGGGCAGATTGACCAATCAATTGCGTAGATGCAGTTAAACACACAGCGGAGGGAGTTGGTCAATAAGGAGATTAGTTCCTCAGAGAACACTGGTCTGTCTGCAAAATTATTTTCTCTACGTGTTTTTGTTCATCCTGGTTAGAGGTGCACACGTCTCCAACATGATCATGCTGATGTAACCAAGGTGGTTCAGTGAACTACAGAATGGTTGTGTTCTAGGGGCTACTTCAACCAATTACCTGCCTCACATCAGTAGTCACTGCAATTTTTCATTAAATGTGGAGCTATTTGCAAATCAAATCTGTCTCGTGATAATATCAGATCACTCAAGTAAAGCTTACATTCACTGTGCAATGACAATTTTATACCAATATTTGACTTTAAAGCAAGAGAACTGCAGAGAGAGAAACTAATGAGTCAGAATTAAAATGTGAGACAAGACCTGGCTGTAATATGACAGTGAAGATAAAATACACCAGAAATAATTTTTTCAGTGTCCTCTGTTTCTCATATGAATATGAAAGGGATAGCAGCATTTTGTCAGACGTCCCTTGTTCAACATGCATATGCTTTAACACAATGCATTATTTGTGTGAACAGATATGAACTTCAATATTTTCTTGAATCTCATCAGTAGGGCTAAAAGCCATGAAAGAAACACATAAACAAACAACATGTTTCACACAATTTTTTTATACACAAATCAAGCTCAATCTTTAGTCATCAATCCACTAAAAGGTTTCAAAAGAACATCTTGGATTATTACCGTCTTAGAAACGGAGATGCATTTTGGAACAATCCCACTAAGCTGTACACATGTTGGAATCCTTTCAATTCTCTGGTTTTGTAAAAAGGAGAAATCCCCAAATCATCTTATTGCAGAACAAGTTTTTTGTTGTTGCAAAAACTGGGTCGTTTTAGTTGATTTACCTGTTACGCAAGGCTTTTCATTTATTTCCAGAAGCAGATGCTCAAACGACATTTCTAAAAATAAGAAATTAAATCTGGACCAGCGGCTTAGAGAGACTGCAACAGCTACAGAGACCAAACAGAGAGAGAGGGGCAGTGTTAGCAGTAGATAAGCAGTAGATAATCACATTATATTACATAGGCCTAACATTATGTTAGAGTCATTACTTTGGAATAACACATGAAAATACTTGACAACACGCTAGTTCAGTACATGCAGTTAAGAAGTGTGTGTCCCCTTTGCAATCAGTTTAGGCATTCACTTAAAGGGATAGTTTGGGATTTTGGCAATGAAGACCTTTATCTACTTCCCCGGAGTCAGATAAACTTGTGGATACCATTTTTATGTATCAGGGTCAAGTATGTATTAAGTTAGAGGTTCTTTGGTGAGCAAATGCTAACTCCTAGCATCCTCACGAAACTACCTCTAACTTCCATCACACTTGACGCAGATACATCAAAATGGTATCCCGAACCATCCCTTTAAATAAATAAATAAATGTGTAGTAGTTATTCTGTGGCACAGTAATTCCCTGGTTGTGTTGTTTAAGAAGTTTGACCTGCATATGTATTATATTAACAAGTACAGGACTACAAATCAAGAGACACTAAATGTCTCTATAAAGCTCAGTATAGACGGAATTCTGCAGTAAAATGCATACAACTCCTTGTACTGTATGTGACGGCCTTTCAACAAGGAAGAAAAGAGGGACAACAGCAGTCTTCCCTCAAGCATTATGACATACTCAGTAGAAAGCTTTGTTTACATTTTTAATTAAGTCACACTCATATTTTAATAATGAAAAGCCAAATCTCTGAAATATACTTCCTTGCTTTTTAAAAGCACAGTCCACCTGCTACTTTGAAAGGCATTTCAGATAAACTCAGTGAGAAGCGAAGCCGTGACCCTTCAACCAGTTTGCTGTCAAATATTTTCTTTAAATTTTAATTTGCGTTGGTGAATTATTAAGAGTGTTAGAGCTTTGCTCCTTCTTTCCGAGCTCGGAGCTAGCCATGCAACAGCAGAGCAACAGCAACACTCCTTCATATTCATATGCAGGGCGACCCTCCCCAGTCGCCATCCTGCTTCCAAATGATATTTTGATGATACCTGATAAAACACTTTGAAGATTCATTTGATTGTGGCTCTTTCAAAACACTGCTGTGAATATCTGAAAGAACCTGTGTGTTTTGTGTTAGATCATAAGAGCGTAATGTAATGATGAGCAGGGCCATTGACCACTTCATAGACAATGCTGCCTCCTTTCTTCTACTGGTCCACAGATACCGACATACACATACACACGCGCAAACACCACAGTGCACACACACATACAGTACTACAGTACACACACACTCTCATCATCTGTTAGGTTACACTTCACACTCCACCTCTCGATGTCGTTTACTCTGGCTAAGCCTCTTACGGTGGCCCTTTTCTCTCTCTCTCTCCCTCTCCCTCTCTCTCCTGCTCCCTGTCTTCCCCAGTATAGGTCATTCTCATGTGTAAACGCACTCAGAGGAGGAGGCCATTTGTCCTGATTTAAGTCCACACCGTATCAATCCTTGCCCCCAGATTAAGGTGGACACAGGCGTGTAAATGACCCTATCCTTGGGCAGTCAGCCAAAGCACAGGGAGGGACACAGACAGAAGCTTCACCTCTAGTGTTGTCCCAGTTTACACTGCAGAAGACTATACACACCAACAGAGGCCTTTATACTGTTTGTTGAAACAGCAACTTTTAAAGATGTGCTTGGGGCTTGGGCATTTAGTGTATGCCACACATCTCTACACTTAAAGACAACAAAACAATTTGATGAATGTATGTGTGTTACTGTATCTCTATTCTCATCACAGAAGCATGCTGTCATTTGTCTTTCACACTAATATAACAGAGAGTCTCATACGTCATATACCCTGTAATCAACAACCATTCTACTGCCTGCATGGTGCTGGGGTGGAAATGTGGTTTTGATAATAGGTTTTCCACTATGGCATATTTATGAAAAAAAAGAGACAGTGTTTGACTTCTTTTGTGACATTGTGTGTTAATAAATTGATATGAAAAATAATTCATACCATTGATTTTAAATATTATTATTTATTAGCACGGTATGTTCTGGTACACTATCCCTAATGAGCCGGTTTGAAGAGATTTTTGTCAGAATAAAGTGTGAATAAAGGTGTCCAAAGGAGAGCTTGTTTAGCATCAAAGTACTTTCCCATCTACAACCATAAAACATGAACATCTACCCTCACCACCAAATTTCCATGAAGGTAATTGCAAATTAAAGTTTTTATTGAAGAAATCCCAGATCAACTCAACTCTGGAGCACAGTATTTTATTGTGAGGAATTCCAATAGGCCATCCAGTCTAAGCATCTTTTGTTTTAGTTGTTGTTTTGCCACAGTTTTATTGCTTTTTGAAATAGTCTCTTTTCAATTCAATCTATTCGCCTCATTCACCCCGCAGTACCCCACGTATTGTCTCTGCACCTTAAACTCACTCAGCTCAATCAATCCAACAGTCATGGCTATCATAAGGGGTGATCATTTTAACTACACCGCAAACTGCAAATGGAGTTTGGATGTGATTGAAAAACAGCTTTTTGAAAGGTACAGGCCCCGTCCATCGTCACGACAAACACAATCACCAAGAGAAACGGGTGGCGTTGTTGGTTGCCGTGTGAGGTAAAAATTGACTTCCTTATGCCTTCATTAATATGTAAATTCAAGCCCGTAAGTGCATCTTCACATCATTACAGAATCATCAAGTCCGTTCTTACACATTACGTTAGCGAAGCATGAAAATGACAAAGGGAAAGGAAACACATTAAATGCAAAGAGAAAACAATTCATGCTTCTTTACTTGAAGCAACATAAGAACATGTTGGACTGAATATGACTAAAGTACTGTAGCATTGTCCCAAATGTGGTAAATCTTAAAATGCTGCACTGCCAACTCTCATCTGACTTTTTTTACTCAGGTTAGGTTACATTCTGTTTGAATTAAGCAGATTTAGGAGAAGAATTTAACTTAAATGTATTTATTGAATTACAATTGACTTCCTGAGATTCCCAGTAGAAATAGAATTGACCTTAATCCCACTTCTCACTAAGCAAAGGTTTTACATTTCTTTAGTCATTTAAATGTGATTCTTCAGTGAATGAATACATTTCAAATTGTTTTTGGTTTTTTCATTCGAGAACAAGCTTTAAATAACTGCAACTGTCACAGAAATGTCAGTAGCAAACCCATTAAAGTCAAACGATTATTTGGACAGTGAAAATGAATTGCTACAGCATATGAAAGAGAGAGAAGTCTTTTTCACATGTTTTTATATCTACACTAGCTGAAGAGGAGTGGGTGTTGCTAAGTGGTAGTGTGACAGGAGTGGGCGCCTAGTCTCTCCTGCTGTGACAGGCCTCTCTCTGATCCTGGTTTGATTGACATGACCCACCCCTACACAAGGCCAGTGCTACCGCGTCTTACTGCCTTATCAATTCAATTCAATTTAAGGGCTTTATTGGCATGGGAAACATGTTTACGTTGCCAAAGCAAGTGAACTAGATAATAAAAAAAAAAGTGAAATAAACCAAACAAATTTTTTACAGTAAACATTACACTCACAAAAGTTCCAAAAGAATAAAGTAATTTCAAATGCCTTACATCTACAGCTAACATGTATGACCACTCCATTGAAAGACATCTATAAAAGCCTAACTCTGGAAAACTCTTAATTGAAAAGTACATTAATACTCACGCACATCAAGCAAAATATTGTAAAATATCCCTTTTCAAGGTGATTGATGAGAAAAGTATTGTCCTTTTTTCCTCTCTCTCTCTCTCCCTCTCTTTTTTCCATTGTCTAGACTACAATCCCTTTGTCTTCTGACGTGTCTCCTATAGGACACAGATACGATTATCTGTAGATCACACAATAATTATGTGAGGATTTGGGAGATTACAAAGTGGACATCTCCACATCAGGAGGCACTATCAGAGGATTATCAAGAGGTAATCAGCCAAGGACCTGTCAACCAGCATCAACATCAAACAGCAGTAGAGGAGGAAAGACAGCAAACAAGAAAAGAAAACTAGCTTATTGTCTTTATACCAAAGAGGGTCTGAGAATGGCAACATGTCATTTAGAACTGGACACATGGAAATGATCGGACATTTTGAACTACTTATCGGTTTTCTAAAGTAGAGCAAATGCAAATAAGACCCGTATTATAGAAGTTATCTTATTTAAATTCTTGGAAGTTTTTCTTTTCAAATGTTAATTAGCTGCTGTAAAGAAATCTGCAGGAATCTGTGGAACTTTAAGCAGGAGACAATGTGCATTTACATTTTTTTAAATGAGATTTCCATGTTTCCATGGCATGAAGACACCCAGAAACTGAATGAGCAGTGGTGAAAAAACCCAGTGATAATTGTTTAACTTCTCTTTAATTAGCATCACAAGGGGAGAGGAGAGGAGCCTGTTGTCAATGTGATTGTACTTTAATAACTTTCTCCCCGTTAGAGGAGTGTGACGGGATCTCCCCATTATGAGCTATGCAGCCCTGTTCCCTTTAGGTTCTTGAATCCATTTATATGCAGATGATGTCCATTCTGTATCTCCCTCTGTCATAATTGAGCCTACAATCTGCAAAGGAGTGAAGTACACCCTCGCTCTTATCACATACTAGTGTGTGTGTGTGTGTGTGTGTGTGTGTGTGTGTGTGTGTGTGTGTGTGTGTGTGTGTGTGTGTGTGTGTGTGTGTGTGTGTGTGTGTGTGTGTGTGTGTGTGTGTGTGTGTGTGTGTGTGTGTGTGTGTGTGTGTGTGTACATGTGTATCCTATGACTGACTGTATGAAGCTTACACTCCAAAACCTCCCCAGCCTCTGCGGAGAGATAGTGTGCGCAAAATGAGACCCCACATCTCAGAGGTCTTGGAGAAACGCACCAAGACAGGGGGAGTCACAAAGACAGGCACGTCTCAGATGTTCAATTGAAAAGGAAGGATATCTCTCACGCTTTTTCATCCCCCACTCTTAGCTCAATGTTTAGATCTCGAGAGGACCCTCCAAAATATCTACGGAAGGGATATCTGTTTATCTTTTTCCTCTCTCTTTGGAGGAGACGACAGTGTTTCATTTCTGACTCTGTGTGTGTGTGTGTGTGTGTGTGTGTGTGTGTGTGTGTGTGTGTGTGTGTGTGTGTGTGTGCGTGTGTGATCCATTATCAGAAGCATCCATTTCATTTCTAGCATAGACAGCTTTTTATAATATATGACCTCCTCTGGCATCAAGGTTACAGTGGCTTTATTAGGAAGGTTAAACAAACACCCAATACAATGCAGACTGCAGGTTGTGCAGATAGTGCCTACTAGAGGAGATACCCTCTCGATTTTAATTTGCTCAAAATTGTTGTCAAATTTCCTTTTTCCAGGTTCGATATCACTTAAGCGGGCGCTTTCACAGACCCGTCGTCTGAAAATCAATAGGAGTTAGTCATCCTTACAAAAGGACATGCACAGCGGCTCGATATGGTTCAGTCACAATAACCGACTCTCACACACAGGGTAGACAAGACACCATCATCTCCTGGGATAAACCATTCACCTCCTGGGCTAAACCATTTAACAGGACTTCCATGTAAGAATTGCATCCAAACAAGAGTTAAATCAAGGCCAGTTTGTATTTTGTGTTGAGCTCTGCAATGTGAGCTCTTCATCTGCAGTACCTTGTCAAAAGTAGTACTTCTAGTGCCAGTGCACACCCATTATGAGTGAAGGTCCTGTTAGAGGACAGCTCGTTTGTAGAGGTGTCATTGTTTCTGTTGAACAGCTGAGTCAGCCAGCGGGCCCTAAGTGCCCACAGTAAGACTGTCATATAAAACCATCTGCCAGCGCCTGTAACTGGCTCTGTCTCTAGTCTTGAAGCAAGGGACGGTAACTCACAAGGACTACAGGTTTCTACCTGGTCTCTCTAGCATGGTGGGTCAAAACATTGCACAATAAAACTGCAGAAGCATTCAACAACATTAAATTATATATCTAATTATATTTGGAGTAGAACACCTTCTAGTTCAGAAAGTATTCACACTACTTGACTTTTTCCACATTTTCTTATGTTGAATTGAAAATGGACAAAAATTTGATTTTGTTTCACTGGCATATACACAATACCCCATAATGCCAAAGTGGAATTATGTTTTTAAAAATGTTTACAATTTTATTAAAAATGAAAAGCTGAAATGTCTTGAGTCAAAATTTATTCAACCCTTTTGTTATTGTTAAGCCTAAATACGTTCAGGAGTAAACATTTGCTTAACAAGTCACGTAAGTTGCATGGAGTCACGCTGTGTGCAATAATGGAGTATAACATGATTCTGAAGGAGTACCTCATCTCTGTACCCCACACATACAATTGTTTGTAAGGTCCCTCAATCGAGCAGTGAATTTCAAACACAGATTGAACCACAAAGACCAGGGAGGTTTTCCAATGCTTCGCAAAGAAGGGCACCTATTGGTAGATGGGTTTTAAAAAAGCCGACATTCAATATCCCTTTGAGCATGGTGAAGTTGTTAATTACACTTTGGACGGGGTATCAATACACCCAGTCACTACGAAGATACAGGCATCCTTCCTAACTCAGTTGCCGGAGAGGAAGGAAACCCCTCAGGGATTTCACCATGAGGTGAGTTTAATGGACGTGATAGGAGAAAACTGAGGATGGATCAACAACATTGTAGTTACTCCACAATACTAGCCTAATTGACAGAATGAAAAGAAGGAAACCTGTACAGAATAAAAAATATTCCAAAACATGAATCCTGTTTGCAACAAGGTACTAAAGTAATAATGCAAAAAAAAGGTGGCAAAGCAATTCACTTTTGGGGGGCAAATCCAATACAACACATTACTGAGTAACACTCTCCATATTTTCAAGCAAATTGTTGGCTGCATTATGTGATGGGTATGTTTGTAATCAAGAAGGACTGGGGAGTCTTTCAGGATAAAAAAAAATAACGAAATGGAGTAAGCACAGGCAAAATCCTAGAGAAAAACCTGGTTCAGTCTGCTTTCCACCAGACACTGGGAGATGAATTCCCCTTTCAGCAGGACAATAACCTAAAAAACAATGTTCCTGAGTGGCTGAGTTAGAGTTTTGACTTAAATCTACTTGAAAATGATTGTCTAGAAATGATCAACAACCAATTTGACAGAGCTTGAAGAATTTTCAAAACAATAATCGGCAAATGTTGCACAACTCATTATGGGGTATTGTGTGTAGATGGGCCAGATTTGTAAAAATTCAGGCTGTAACACAAAATGTGGAATAAGTCAAGGAGTATGAATACACTGTAGGGGATTATCTGTGTCTGCTTTATATGTGGCCAATAAACTGTTCCTATATGCTTTAGCTAACAGTCAAATTCCCAGTCTAGTAGGGGGTTGTATTGGATTGGAGTGACGTATCATGGGATGTAGGTTGAAAGGTTAAGACTCTCAGTGCCATAGGAAGTAAGCACTGAGCTCTCAGAAATGCATGACAAACTTAATTTACCCCAAATGTCATCTTTGTCAAGGTCAGCGCCTTTAAACTGATTGGCCTCGCCGTAGTTCAGGAGTTCCTGAATGGAATACCCCCATTTATGTCAGGATTCTCCTCTCATTTTCCATTGCTCCCTCTTTAACTTTACATTGAGTCATATGGCTGCCTTGGAGCACACTCTCTACTGGTTGAAGCAATGTACGTCTCTGTGTGTGTGTTTGTTTGTGTGTATGTGCGTGTGGGCGCGTATGCCTGCGTGTGTGTGCGTATGTTACACACTCTTCGTCCGTCCCCGTCTCCATGTCATCTTCAGCCGTTCGTTGAATAATTATTACCCAGATTACCCTGATTCCTCCTCTCCCTGTGAGCTGTGTAGCAGCCTTTGTTCCCACCCAGCAGATGAGACAGTCTGGCCTCACCGTACATAACGCTCCTCAAACAGACGTGAAGAGGAATCACCTCCTAGACTCCCGCTATGGAGACAGGTGTTGTTAAACATTAAAGCAGAGATCTTCATTCATGCTATGTCTGGCATATGGTTGGCTACCTGGGTGCTGTAGATCGACATTCCATGATTCACTCAATCAACCAAGCAATAAATCAATAGATCCATTAATCAAGCAAGCAAGGAAGCAAGC
Source organism: Salvelinus namaycush (assembly GCF_016432855.1). NCBI lineage: Eukaryota > Metazoa > Chordata > Actinopteri > Salmoniformes > Salmonidae > Salvelinus > Salvelinus namaycush. The sequence continues at coordinate 22,091,213 of NC_052343.1, forward strand.
TATCATAGTGTCTTTAAGTATGGTACTCTAATAGATGAGTTGATTTTTGTGTGGTGTTAGAGCCATTACAATGATCTACAGAGAAGAGGTTGAGAAAAGCATGCCCTTGAGATATGCACCTGACCAGACCAGACTGTCTACAGTAACTACAGAAATGGAAGGCTTTTAGGTGAGGTACGGTAGCATGTTGCCTTCGAGACTGTGCTTTTGTGTGAAATATGAATTTATTTAACTGTATTTCACAGAATGTACACGCTAGACGGAGGTGTGTGTTTATAATATTATAATATTATGTACTGTTTGTGCAATGTCGTCCCTGACTTAATTGAGACAAGCATGCAGATGAAAGCAGTGAGTTGTCGAGGACGCCACACACACAAACAAGGTAATTATTATTACAGAGTAAGGCTATTGCCCTAGGTGCTGTTTGGAGAACAGGTGGAGAGAAAGAGAGGTGGAGAGATGCTACACAGCCATGAAAGAAGAACTGAATGTTTTATTCATCCCAGGGAAAGAGAGAGAGGAAGAGGGAGAGATAGGAAACGAAACCAACCTTTCTTCAGTAATCCTCAGAGGATATGAGACAACTGTCGTGGTGTCACAGTAATCCATATACACACACACCTGAAAATGGCCACACACTCACATAAACACACACACTTACACAGCCTCAAAAACACCCCACCTTACAGATATGTCACCACGTCACATGCCTCCTCAGATTCTATTTTCCACCTCATCTATCCTGACTCATACTGGTGTTGTACCTTCTATTCCCAATATCACAAGTAGATATTAATGTGAGGGGAGATGGTGGGGTGTCTGTGTGTGATTATGGACCTTCCCTACTTCTATAACTGGGCTCATCTCTCGCTCACCTGCTCGCAATGATAAGGAATATGTGGTGTGTGTGTGTGTGTGTGTGTGCGCCTGCGTGTGTGCATGTGTGCGTGTTGAGTTGTGAGGATAACGTGTTTATGACCGTGACAAACCATGCACAAGTGTGTGTGTTTGTTATGTACACTATGTTCATGTGACCTTGTTCTTGTACTGACACTTTCTTCTTTTGATCTAAAGCCAAGTAGGAGGAGCTCTCCAGTGGGTTATGCCTTTTAGCCAGTCCTCTACCCCTCCCTGTATTCATCTATTCAGCCACATGGATATCTAGGGATACTTCAGCAGGCCATTAGCATCTTCTATCCTCAATAACTTTGAACCACTCAATTACAGGTACTGGTAATGTTAGCACTGTCCTGGACTCAGGTACAACCTTCTACACATCAGTTGAGTGTGAGTGTGTTGAACGTCAACACTCAGAGAGGTGTGAGGACCACTCAGCTGCTATAAAGTCCATTGAAGTTCCTCTGGTCTAACTGCTTGGCTGTTATTGATAATGAATGCTGTAACAGCTTTAACTGGCTTTTGTTGTTTTTGTGTAAATGGTCGAGAGAATCGACAGGTTCTCCCAAAACTCTTTTTTGACCGATGACACGGGGGTGGGTGCTACGCAGGCTTTAAAAGAGGATAATATGTAAATGATGCAGGAAGGAAGTGAATATTCAGAAGCTAATTCAACTACGATCTCTTTGCCTCCTCCAATATGGCGTCAATCTGCTGTGCATTAACAGTTAGCCCTGGGTGATCATTACCCAAGCACCCCCTCTGCGGGAGGTTGGTACTGAGTAACTGCGGGAGGCTGGTGCTGAGTAAAAATCTTCTCCTCCACTCTCTCCCGCTCCGGAATAAAGAAGGGAAGAAGAGAAGAGAGGAAGAGTGGGAAATGAAATCAATCTCCATGTTTTCTGTCTTCTTCCCCCCTCCCTCCCTTTACCACATGCCAGTCGCTGTGAGGCAGAGTGATGAAACGGTAATTATTTGTCACTTTTAATTGTCCTCTTCCAGACTCTCCGTTCATCAACGTCCCACACTAACACGTGGTTGTGGCCTTTTAGTTTGACCACTTTGCCCATTCTATAAAGAAAACTTTGCATTAAACTCCTATAAAATGCCAAAGCTTATTGTTTTGGTAATTGTTTTCAACTAGGCTCAGTCATGGAGCATAATGTCTGGGATGAGAGGGCTCGGAATGCATTTAGACATTATTAACTCTCTGTAACGACTTTCCTCTTCTTCTGACGAGGAGTAAGAGATATCGGACCAATATGCAGCGTGGTAAGTGTGTAACGGCTGTCGTAGTCGTTCTCCTCCTCAGACGAGGAGGAGCATGGATCGGACCAAGATGCGGATTGGTAAGTATTCATATTTTAATGGGAAAACAACAAACACTACAAAATACAACAACCAACAAACGTGACTAACCTGAAACAGTCCTGTGTGGCCCAAACACTGACACAGGAACAAACACCCACAAAAACACAAGTGAAACCCTGGCTGCCTTAGTATGACTCTCAATCAGGGACAACGATTCACAGCTGTCTCTGATTGAGAATCATACCAGGCCGAACACAAAATCCCAACATAGAAAATCAAACCTAGACCAACCCACCCAACTCACGCCCTGACCAACTAAAACAAATACATAACAAAGGAAAACAGGTCAGGAACGTGACAAAGTGTCCATTTTAATATGTAAAACTGAACACTACAAAAATACAAAATAACAAAGTGAATGAACAAATGAAAATCGAAACAGTCCCGTATGGTGCAAACACAGACACAGGAAACAACCACCCACAAAACACAATAGACAACAGGCTACCTAAATATGGCTCCCAATCAGAGACAACAACTGACACCTGCCTCTGATTGAGAACCATACTAGGCCAAACACATAGAAATAGAACAGAACAAAACATAGAAAAAACAACATAGAATGCCCACCCCAACTCACGCCCTGACCAAACTAAAATAAAGACATAAAAAAGGAACTAAGGTGTCACGTTCCTGACCGGTTTTCTGTTATTTTGTAGGTGTTTGACGGTCAGGGCGTGAGTTTGGGTGGGTAGTCTATGTTATGTGTTTCTATGTTGGTTAAAGGGTGACCTGATATGGCTCTCAATTAGAGGCAGGTGGTTTTCATTTCCTCTGATTGAGAGCCATATTAAGGTAGGTGTTGTCACATTGATTGTTGTGGGTGGTTGTCTCCTGTGTCTGTGTTTGTCGCGCCACACGGGACTGTCTCGGTTTGTTTGTTCGTTCGTTCATTCGTTCGGTTTATGTAGTCTGTTCCTGTTTCATGCGTTCTTCGTGTCATGTAAGTTCTTATGTTCAGGTTCGTCTACGTCGTTTATTGTTTTGTAGTTTGTTAAAGTGTTTTCGTGTTTTTCCGTTTTGTTAATAAATATCATGTCATATAACCACGCTGCATTTTGGTCGAATCACTACTCCTCCTTTTCGGATGAAGAGGAGGAGGAACGCCGTTACAGAACCACCCACCGAACCAGAACCAAGCAGCGTGAATTCGAGCAGTGGCCTGCTACACAGGATTATTGGAGTTGGGAGGAAATATTGGACGGAAAAGGTCCATGGGCACAGCCGGGAGAATATCGCCGTCCCAAAGCTGAGCTGGAGGCAGCGAAAGCAGAGAGGCGGCGATATGAGGAGGCAGCAAGGAGACGTGGCTGGAAGCCGGAGAATCAAGCTCAAGACCGGAGATATGAAGGTACGCGGCTAGCAAGGAAGCCCGAGAAGAAACCCCAAAAATTTCTTGGGGGGGGGCTAAGAGGTAGTGGGCCAAGGGCAGGTAGGAGACCTGCGCCCACTTCCCAGGCTAACCGTGGAGAGCGGGAGTACGGGCAGACACCGTGTTACGCAGTAGAGCGCACGGTGTCTCCTGTACGTGTGCATAGCCCGGTGCGGGTTATTCCACCTCCCCGCACTGGTAGGGCTAGATTGAGCATTGAGCCAAGTGCCATGAAGCCGGCTCTACATATCTGGCCACCAGTACGTCTCCTTGGGCCGGCTTACATGGCACCAGCCTTACGCATGGTGTCCCCGGTTCGCCTACATAGCCCGGTGCGGGTTATTCCACCTCCCCGCACTGGTCAGGCGACGGGGAGCATTCAACCAGGTAAGGTTGGGCAGGCTCAATGCTCAAGGGAGCCAGTACGCCTGCACGGTCCGGTATTTCCGGCGCCACCTCCCCGCCCCAACCCAGTACCACCAGTGCCTACACCACGCACCAGGCCTACAGTGTGCCTCATCCGGCCAGAGCCATCCGTCTGCCCAGTGCCATCTGAGCCATCCGTCTCCCCAGTGCCATCTGAGCCATCCGTCTCCCCAGAGCCATCTGAGCCATCCGTCTCCCCAGCGCCATCTGAGCCATCCGTCTCCCCAGCGCCATCTGAGCCATCCGTCTCCCCAGCGCCATCTGAGCCATCCGTCTCCCCAGCGCCATCTGAGCCATCCGTCTCCCCAGCGCCATCTGAGCCATCCGTCTGCCCAGTGCCGTCTGAGCCATCCGTCTGTCCCGAGCCATTAGAGCCGCCCGTCTGTCCCGAGCCGTCAGAGCCGTTAGTCAGTCAGGAGCCGCTAGAGCCATTCGTCAGTCAGGATCTGCCAGAGCCGCCAACCAGACAGGATCTGCCAGAGCCGCCAACCAGACAGGATCTGCCAGAGCCGCCAACCAGACAGGATCTGCCAGAGCCGCCAACCAGACAGGATCTGCCAGAGCCGCCAACCAGACAGGATCTGCCAGAGCCGCCAACCAGACAGGATCTGCCAGAGCCGTCAGCGAGCCATGAGCGTCCAGAGCCGTCAGCCAGCCATGAGCGTCCAGAGCCGTCAGCCAGCCATGAGCGTCCAGAGCCGTCAGCCAGCCATGAGCGTCCAGAGCCGTCAGCCAGCCATGAGAGTCCAGAGCCGTCAGCCAGCCATGAGCGTCCAGAGCCGTCAGCCAGCCATGAGCGTCCAGAGCCGTCAGCCAGCCATGAGCGTCCAGAGCCGTCAGCCAGCCATGAGCGTCCAGAGCCGTCAGCCAGCCATGAGCGTCCAGAGCCGTCAGCTAGCCATGAGCGTCCAGAGCCGTCAGCCAGTCATGAGCTGCCCCTCAGCCCAGAGCGGTCATTTATCCAGAACTGCCCCTCAGTCCAGAGCTGTCTCTCTGTCCGGAGCTGCCCTTCAGTCCGGAGTTGCCCCTCTATCCTGAGCTACCTCTCTATCCTGACCTACCTCTCTGTCCTGAGCTATATCTCTGTCCTGAGCTACCTTATCCCGGTGCTGCCCCTTGTCCCGGTGCTACCCCTTATCTTAAAGTTACGAGTTCAATTAAGTGGGTGTAAGATGAGGGTGGTCATTCTAAGGGGGAGACGTAAGCTGGGATTGACTATGGTGGGGTGGGGACCTCGCCCAGAGCCTGAGCCACCACCGTGGTCAGACGCCCACCCAGACCCTCCCCTAGACTTTTGGTGGTGCGTTCGGAGTACGCACCTTGAGGGGGGGGGTTATGTCACGTTCCTGACCGGTTTTCTGTTATTTTGTAGGTGTTTGACGGTCAGGGCGTGAGTTTGGGTGGGTAGTCTATGTTATGTGTTTCTATGTTGGTTAAAGGGTGACCTGATATGGCTCTCAATTAGAGGCAGGTGGTTTTCATTTCCTCTGATTGAGAGCCATATTAAGGTAGGTGTTGTCACATTGATTGTTGTGGGTGGTTGTCTCCTGTGTCTGTGTTTGTCGAGCCACACGGGACTGTCTCGGTTTGTTTGTTCGTTCGTTCGTTCGTTCGGTTTATGTAGTCTGTTCCTGTTTCATGCGTTCTTCGTGTCATGTAAGTTCTTATGTTCAGGTTCGTCTACGTCGTTTATTGTTTTGTAGTTTGTTAAAGTGTTTTCGTGTTTTTCCGTTTTGTTAATAAATATCATGTCATATAACCACGCTGCATTTTGGTCGAATTACTACTCCTCCTTTTCGGATGAAGAGGAGGAGGAACGCCGTTACATAAGGTCAGAACGTGACACTCTCAATGGCTGCATTTAGACAGGCAGCTCAATTCTGATCCTTTTTTTTCACTGACTGGTCTTTTGACCAATCAGATCAGCTCTGAAAAATATATGATGTGAAAAGATCTGATGTGGTTGGTTAAAAAAAAAAATGTTGAGAAAAAAAAATAAAAAATTGGGCTGCCTGTGGAAATGCAGCCATTGAGTCCCTTTGATGTAGGATCAGTTCAGGGTGACACTAAACCATCTCTGCTAAATTGTGTGTGTGCTTGAGTGCCTGCATGTGTGTGTCTCAGTGTCGAGTACATCCGATAGTTCTACATGAATAAAATGTTGTACCATTCCAGTAAATCTGCTTGTTAAAAAATCCCCCTCCGTCCTGTCTGTGTGAAAAATACCCCAGGAAAGAGAGCTGATCAATCATTATGCCACAAACAGACTGCAGGTGACATGCTTGCCAGGTGAACCACATGCAGCAATATATCAAGGGTGTGACAGGTACGTTAGAGAGCGGGAGAAATTCAGTCAGAGTCACTCCAGAGTCACACATTTTATTTCCTGCTGGCCATGAGTGCATGGCTGCCTGGGAAAATATAAATATAGCACGCTTACACATACAGATGCACGTGATTTCACACGCACACACACACACAAGCTAGCATGTACATATGCGCACACATTGATTTAAAGTACTTTCTGTGACGGACCCAAACACCATTCCAATAACATACAGAAAAACACAAACAGCCCGCATTGTTACCGCTGATGTTGGAAGATCAAGTCAGAGTGACCCCATAGGTCCTGCTCCTCTTCAGAGTCCTTCCTTCACCTTTTCTCTCTGCTCCACTGACACTGTTGACAGTATGGATTACAGCACTATGTCCCTCGCTTCTCGCTCCCCTCTCTGAAACCCATTACACATTCCAACACTCAATCGATAGTGTAGTTAGAATACGTCAATCAAAAAAGTCTTAGAGGGGGGAAATCATGGTTAAAAATAATTACTTTTCCAATATGGTACATTAGCATAATAGAGAAGTATTCCATGTGATATAATTAGGGGTATTATTAAGCAGGGGGATGATTGGAAGCTTGGATCCTATTCAGTAATGACAGATGTGGTGTGATTGTGATGTCGTTGGCTGGCAGAGGGCTGTGCCAACCTACCTCTTGATAGCACAGAGTGGGTACAGAGGAGAGGAGAGGAGAGGAGAGGAGAGGAGAGGAGAGGAGAGGAGAGGAGAGGAGAGGAGAGGAGAGGAGAGGAGAGGAGAGGAGAGGAGAGGAGAGGAGAGGAGAGGAGCCATCCTACTACTGCATCTTCCGTTCTCCTGTTATATTGAGGGATTGATTATTGGTTGACTTACAGAGCCCTCAGTTCAGCCCAACCTCATCCATTGGGTCCCTCCTCCATACCTCCTGGATGTCCTGGATTTAAGACAAACGTATTAGGGATGAGATTGGACGACATTCTGGTTGTATAGTGCAAACATTAATGTCTGAACCATAACATCCGAGTATGCAAAAAACGTAGTGTCAACATTA
>NC_052343.1:22103654-22148654 GCF_016432855.1 Salvelinus namaycush
AACAAAATCCATTTACCCCTACCCACGGGTTACAACGGAGATACTGCCGGCTGCCAGGGTTTCCACCTTAAACTGAACTTGTATCTGGCCACGGTCTCCCCAGTACCATCCGACCGGGAGAAGAGTTGCGCCCTCGTCTCATGCCTCACCGGGAAAGCCCGGGAGTGGGCCAGTGCTGTGTGTAGAGAGGAGAATGCGGCATTGGACCATTTTGAGGAGTTCACCCGTCATTTCCGGAGAGTATTCGACCATCCACCCGAAGGCAAAACGGCGGGTGAGCTTCTCTATCATCTGAGGCAGGAGACGAGGAGTGCACAGGAGTTTGCTTTGGAGTTTAGGACCTTGGCTGCCGGCGCTGGATGGAGCGACAGGGCCCTGATCGACCATTACCGTTGTAGTCTACGCGAGGACGTCCGTCGGGAGCTGGCCTGTAGAGACACCACGCTCAACTTCGACCAGCTGGTGGACATGTCCATCAGGCTGGACAATATGCTGGCTACTCGTGGACGTCTAGATCGGGGTCTGGTTGTTCCATCCTCCCGCACCCTCTCTCCTGAACCTATGGAATTGGGAGGGATGGTGCGCAGGGAGACCGGAGGGGGTTCCCGCTCGAGCACCATCTATGGTCGCAGAGATCACACTGCTGGTCGGTGCCGGGTTGGTTCCTCTGGGAATAGAGAAGGCAGGCAGGGCACTCCGGCATCACCCCAGGTGAGTAGGCACCATTCTGTTGCACTTATGTTTGTCTCTGTCACTTTTCCGGATTTTTCCCTGCATTCCCAGTATAAGGCGCTAGTAGATTCAGGCGCGGCTGGGAATTTCATTAATAAAAATTTAGCTCATAGTTTAGGGATTCCTATTGTTTCTGTGGATATACCTTTCCCTATTCATGCCTTAGATAGTCGACCATTAGGGTCAGGGTTTATCAGGGAGGTCACCGCACCTTTGTATATGATAACGCAGGAGGGTCACAAGGAGAAGATTAGTCTTTTTCTTATTGATTCCCCTGCGTATTCTGTGGTACTAGGTCTACCCTGGTTAGCTTGTCATAACCCCACTGTTTCTTGGCCACAGAGGGCTCTCACGGGGTGGTCGCGAGAGTGCTCAGGTAGGTGTTTAGGGGTTTCCGTTGGTGCTACTACGGTGGAAAGTCCAGACCAGGTCTCCACCGTGCGCATTCCCCCAGAATATGCCGATTTGGCTCTCGCCTTCGGTAAAAATAAGGCGACTCAATTACCACCCCATCGACGGGGGGATTGTGCGATAAATCTCCTGGTAGACGCTGCATATCCCAGGAGTCACGTGTATCCCCTGTCGCAAGCGGAGACGGTGGCTATGGATACATATATCTCTGAATCCCTGCGTCAGGGGTTCATTCAGCCATCCATTTCACCCGTCTCTTCGAGTTTCTTTTTTGTGAAGAAGAAGGATGGCGGTTTACGCCCGTGCATTAATTATCGAGATCTCAATAAAATCATGGTGAAATATAGTTACCCGCTACCTCTGATAAATACAGTTATGGAGTCAATGCGCGGGGCACGCTTCTTCACAAAATTGGATCTCAGGAGTGCGTACAATCTGGTGCGTATTCGGAAGGGTGATGAGTGGAAGACGGCATGTAGCACCACCTCAGGTCATTATGAGTACCGTGTCATGCCGTATGGGTTGATGAATGCTCCATCAGTCTTCCAATCATTTGTAGATGAGATCTTCAGGGACCTGCACGGGCAGGGTGTAGTGGTGTATATCGATGATATTCTGATATACTCCGCTGCATGCGCCGAGCATGTGTCCCTGGTGCGCAGGGTGCTTGGTCGCCTGTTGGAGCATGATCTATATGTCAAGGCTGAGAAATGCTTGTTCTTCCAACAATCCATCTCCTTCATAGGGCATCGGATTTCCACTTCAGGAGTGGAAATGGAGAGCGACCGCATTACAGCCGTGCGTAATTGGCCGACTCCAACCACGGTAAAGGAGGTGCAGCGTTTTTTAGGGTTTGCCAATTACTACCGGAGGTTTATCCGGGGTTTTGGTCAGGTTGCTGCTCCCATTACCTCACTGCTAAAGGGGGGCCCGGTGCGCTTGCAGTGGTCGGCTGAGGCGAACAGGGCCTTTGGACACCTGAAGACTCTGTTTACCTCGGCGCCTGTGTTGGCTCATCCGGATCCCTCTTTGCCATTCATAGTGGAGGTGGACGCATCCGAAGCTGGGATAGGAGCAGTGCTCTCTCAGCGTTCGGGTTTGCCACTGAAGCTTCGCCCCTGTGCTTTCTTTTCGAAGAAGCTCAGCCCGGCGGAGCGAAACTATGATGTGGGGGACTGGGAGCTGTTAGCTGTCGTAAAAGCCTTGAAGGTGTGGAGGCATTGGCTTGAGGGGGCTAAACACCCTTTTCTCATCTGGACTGACCACCGCAATCTGGAGTACATCCGGCAGGCGAAGAGACTGAATCCTCGCCAGGCAAAGTGGGCCATGTTTTTCACTCGTTTTGTGTTTACTCTTACTTACAGACCAGGCTCCCAGAACGTCAAGGCAGACGCATTGTCTCGGCTGTATGACACAGAGGAGCGGTCCATGGATCCCACTCCCATACTCCCAGCTTCGTGTTTGGTGGCGCCAGTAGTGTGGGAGCTGGACGCGGACATTGAGCGGGCGTCACGTGCAGAGCCCTCTCCTCCTGAGTGTCCAGTTGGTCGTCTGTACGTTCCGTCTGTTGTCCGCGACCGATTGATCTATTGGGCTCACACGTCACCCTTTGGTCATCCTGGGATAGGTCGGACGATGCGCTGTCTTGATGGGAGGTACTGGTGGCCCACTTTAGCTAAGGACGTGAGGATTTATGTTTCCTCCTGCTCGGTGTGCGCCCAGTGCAAGGCTCCTAGACACCTGCCTAGAGGTAAGCTTCAACCTTTACCCGTTCCTCAACGGCCGTGGTCGCACCTGTTGGTGGATTTTTTGACTGATCTTCCACCTTCACAGGGTTACACCACGATCCTGGTCGTTGTGGATCGGTTTTCGAAGTCCTGTCGTCTCCTCCCTTTGCCCGGTCTCCCTACGGCCTTACAAACTGCAGAGGCCCTGTTTACACACGTTTTCCGGCACTATGGGGTGCCTGAGGATATAGTGTCTGATCGGGGTCCCCAGTTCACATCAAGGGTCTGGAAGGCGTTCATGGAACATCTGGGGATCTCGGTTAGTCTTACCTCAGGTTTTCACCCCGAGAGTAATGGGCAGGTGGAGAGAGTTAACCAGGATGTGGGCAGGTTTCTGCGGTCCTATTGCCAGGACCGGCCGGGGGAGTGGGCAAAAGTTCGTGCCCTGGGCAGAGATGGCCCAGAACTCGCTACGTCACTCCTCCACTAATCTTACTCCTTTTCAATGTGTATTAGGGTATCAGCCGGTTCTGGCTCCTTGGCATCAGAGTCAGACCGAGGCTCCTGCGGTGGACAATTGGTTTCGGCACGCTGAGGAAACCTGGGAGGCAGCCCACGTCCACCTTCAGCGTGCCATAAGGCGCCAGAAAATTGGCGCAGACCGTCGCCGCAGTGAGGCCCCGGTGTTCGCACCAGGGGACAGGGTCTGGCTCTCGACCCGAAACCTGCCCCTCCGCCTGCTCTGCCGGAAGCTGGGTCCGCGGTTTGTGGGGCCGTTTAAAGTCCTGAGGAGAGTGAACGAGGTATGTTATAGGTTACAACTGCCCACTAATTACCGTATTAACCCCTCGTTCCATGTGTCTCTCCTCAGGCCGGTGGTGGCTGGCCCGCTCCAGGAGGCTGAAGTGCGTGAAGTTCCTTCGCCTCCTCTAGACATCGAGGGGGTCCCGGCGTACTCTGTTCGATCCATTTTGGATTCGAGACGTCGGGCGAGGGGCCTTCAGTACCTCGTGGACTGGGAGGGGTACGGGCCGGAGGAGAGATGCTGGGTTCCGGTGGAGGACGTTTTAGATCCTTCCATGTTAAAAGAGTTCCACCGCCTCCATCCGGATCGCCCTGCACCTCGCCCTCCGGGTCGTCCCCGAGGCCGGAGTCGACGCGCTGCTGGAGCCGCGCGTCAGGGGGGGGTACTGTCACGACTTCTGCCGAAGTCGTTGCCTCTCCTTGTTCAGGCGGTGTTCGGCGGTCGACGTCGCCGGTCTTCTAGCCATCATCGATCCATTTTTCATTTTCCATTGGTTTTGTCTTGTCTTCCCACACACCTGTTTTCAATCCCATCCATTACCTATTGTGTATTTAACCCTCTGTTTCCCCTCATGTCTTTGTCAGAGATTGTTTATTGTTAGTGTTGTGTTTTGTGTATAGGTGCGCGACGGGTCATTCGTACCCATATTTGTTTATTGATTTTTTCTTATGAGTGTTATGGATCAGATTACTGGGACATTCATTAAAAGACTCCATTATACACTCCGTTTGACTCTCCTGCGCCTGACTTCCCTGCGACCTATACACGCGATACTGACAGCCACAGGTTCTCATCCACATCACAATGGATGTTTTCATTAGCCAAACATCTTGGGAAGAATCTTTGGGCATGGCAAATCCTGGCCTGACACTGGTCTGCCGTGATGACATTGCATGCGTCATCCATGGCCTGGAGAAGGGTGGCTTGTTCGTGAGGGCGCCTATCATATACCTTCCACCTCCATGTCGAGAAACATTCCTCAATCGGGTTAAGGAAAGGAGAGTATGGGGGTAAGTACAGAGTGGTCAATTGTGGATGGGCCTGAAACCATGCTTGCACCATTTGAGCATGGTGGAACCTGACATTATCCCACACAATGACATAGGTCATGCCATCAGCTCTACAGACCTGATTTAGCTCATCAAGGAAGGTTACATTCGAACAGCGAATCATGTGGCTGCCTGCAACTGAATATATAGAGTATATAGAGTAGAGAGCTTTAGATGTTGTTCGACCAAACATTAGAACGGACAAGATGCGTAATCTAAGCAACTTTGACCGTGGTATGATTGTTGATGCCACACATGGTGATTCCAGCATCTCAGAAACAGCTGCTTTCCTGGGATATTTACACACTACCGTCTCTAGAGTTTACAGAGAATGGTGCGATAAACAAAACACATTCAGTGAGCGGCATTTCTGTGGGCAAAAACACCTTGTTAATGAGAGAGGTCAGAAGAGAATGTCCAGACTCATTCAAGCTAACAGAAAGGCCACAAATGCTCAAATAACAGCTGTTTAAAACAGTGGTGTGCAGAAGGGCATCTCTTAACGTACAACACCATGAATAATTCTGGCTGTTGTGGAGGCAAAAGGGGGTCCTACCCAGTACTAGATAGGTGTACCTAATAAAGTGGCCGGTGAGTGTACAGTAATGTCACATTTGAAAACATGGTCTGGAAAAGTGGTACATGGGACCATAGAAACAGTGTCTAATAAAGAATGATGATGAAATATTACAGCCATAGATAATGTAGTCCAATTGGTTCATGTTCCACGGTAATTGGTGTCAATGGATCTCGTTATCCTGAAACTTTCATGATCTAAACATGGAATATTGTTTGTCAGTTTCCATAAAACTATGCATTAAGAGTAATGCAACAGTTACTTATAATTTTGAGCAGTCGTATCAATTGATAGTTAGATCATTGAATTGAAATGAATAGACAGTCATCTCAGATGTAATGTGTGAATTGCATTTTGAAATGGTAATACTTTGATGTTAAGTTGTGTCATTTTGAACAGGTGATTTTAGTTCAATGAACAAATGATCTTAGCTTTTTGTGTATTATATCCAAGCAATTGGAAAAGTGTTAGAGTTTAGAAAAATTTGCATTTTGATCATTGGTTGTGAGTTTTGTGTCTAGAGTTTAGAAAAATTACATCAAGGTTCCGAAATTAGTGTCAAAGTGATTGTAAAAAACTGTAATTAGTGCAGATGAAGGGGAGGAGACAAGTTAATTGTTAAGCCTCGAGACAATATCGATTGTCTATGTGTGTCGTTCAGAGAGTGAATGGGCAAGACAAAAGATTGAAGTGCGTTTGAATGGGGTAGTAGGTGCCAGGCGCACCGATTTGTGTCAAGAACTGCAACGTTGCTGGGATTTTCACGCTCATCAGTTTCCCGTGTGCATCAAGAATGGTCCACCACCCAAACAACATCCAGACAACTTGACACAGCTGTTCTGAGGGCAAAACCGGGGAGTGCAACTCAATATTAGAAAGGTATTAGGATGCTCAGAGACAGAAATTCTAACATAAAACATTGTTGTCACACCCTGATCTGTTACACCTGTCCTTGTGCTTGTCTTCACCCCCCTCCAGGTGTCGCCCATCTTCCCCATTATCCCCTGTGTATTTATATCTGTGTTTTCTGTCTTTCTGTGCCAGTTCGTCTTGTTTGTCAAGTCAACCAGCGTTTGTGTCCCTGCTCCTGCTTCTCCCAGTCTCTCTTTTGCTTGCCCACCTGGTTTTGACCCTTGCCTGTCCTGACTCTGAGCCTGCCTGCCTGACCACTCTGCCTTCCCCAGACCCTGAGCCTGCCTGCCGACCTGTACCTTTGCCCCACCTCTTGATTATATCCAGGGAGCTCTCACCTGGGCTACTGCTGTATGGGAACAACAGCCGGCCATTTGCGTTAGACTTGAGGGGTTCGTGGGAGAGGTGAAGAAGGTTTTTGATGCCCCGTTCTCCGGGAGAGAAGCTGCCCGGAAGCAGACTATGCTATGGATTTCCGTATTTTGGCAGCGGAGAGTGCTTGGAACCAGGAAGCGCTGTTCGATATGTTCCTGCACGGCGTCTCGGAGGAGGTCAAGGACGAGCTTGCTGCTCGGGAGTTACCTATGAATCTCAATTCCCTCATCGCTTTGACCATCTGAATCGATGGGCGATTATGGGAACGACGGAGGGAGAGGAAATACGATTTCACTCGCTCGTCCAGGGATTCCACCTTGCCTTCGAAGTAATCACGGAAGTGCCCGACGGTCCCGTTGCCGAGAGAACCTGAGGCTTCCCGACCTCCCCCGTTAGTTGCCGAAGACGGCTGAGTCACCACTTCACGAGCATATGCAACTAGGCAGAGTGGGCTGTCGCCAGCACAATGGCAACACAGGATCAACACGAAGAGTTGTCTGTATTGTGGGACTTTGGGTCATTTTGTGTCCTCTTGTACTTTAAAAGACCAGGCTCACTGGTAGGAGCTAGTACTCTGGTGGTCCATATAGGAAACTTTTCTGCTTCCCTTGCTCGCACCCCTTTTCATGCCATTTTGCTGTGGGGAAACCAGTCTAAATCTCTCCGGGTCCTCATTGACTCTGGGGCCGATGAGAGCTTTTTGAACGCTACCCTGGTTTCCCCCCACTCAGCCTCTCTCCATTCCCATGGATGTTAGAGTGCTGAATGGGCGCTCTATAGGCCAGGTCACTCACAATATACCACTCCCATCAATTTACGGGTGTCAGGAAATCACTGCGAGACTATTTAATTTCTGCTCATCAACTCTCCTCAGATTCCCGTGGTTTTGGGTCCAGCGACACAAATCCTCTCATCAACTAGTCTATTGGTGCCATCATAAGCTGGAGTCCGTTCTGCCATGCCCATTGTCTGACGTCAGTGCAGCCCACCCCGGGACATCTTTCTGAGGGCTCCGCCAACACCGCAGAGTACCAGGACCTCCGGGAGGTGTTCAGCAAGGCCCAGGCCACGTCGCTTCCGCCGCACCGTCCCTATGACTGCGGGATTGACCTTCTTCCTAGCACCACGCTGCCTTGGGGACGTCTGTACTCTCTGTTGGGACCGGAGACCAAGGCTATGGAGACCTACATTGGGGACTCCCTAGCTGCAGGATTTATCCGTCCCTGTTCGTCTCCCGCCGGCACAGGGTTCTTCTTCGTGGAGAAAAAGACAAGACCCTGCGCCTGTGCATTGACTACCGGGGACTCAATGACATTACGGTTAAGAACCGTTACCCGCTATCACTCATCTCCTCGGCCTTTGAGCCGCTCCAGTTTTCCAAGCTGGATCTATGGAACGCCTACCACCTGGTGCGGATACGAGAGGGGGACAAGTGGAACACCACCTTCAACACGGCCAGCGGCCACTATGAGTATCTGGTCATGCCTTTTGGCATCACCAATGCCCCTGTTGTGTTCCAGGCTCTGGTAAATTATGTTCTCTGTGACATGTTGAACCGGTTCGTCTTCGTCTACATTGATGACATCCTCGTCTTCTCCTGCTCCCCCCAAGAACAGGTGCTCCACGTCTGGCAGGTTCTTCAACTCCTTCTGGAGAATCAGCTGTTAGTGAAGGCGGAGAAGTGCGAGTTCCATCGCTCCACCATTCCATTTCCAGGTTACATCATCTCTGCTGGGAGTGTCCAGATGGATCCCGGGAAGGTGAGAGCGGTGGTGGATTGGCCTGAGCCTATGTCCAGGGTGCAGCTGCAACGTTTCCTGGGATTTGTCAACTTTTATCGCTGTTTTATCCGAGGTTACAGTACTCTGGCTTCCCCCCTTTCTGCACTCACCTCTACCAAGGATCCGTTCACATGGTCCTCTGCCACTGACTGGGCATTCTGCGACCTCAAACACCGCTTCACCACTGCTCCTATCTTGGTTCATCCTGACCCTTCCCGTCAGTTTGTGGTGGAGACCGATGCTTCAGATGTCGGAGTGGGGGCTGTACTGTCCCAATGTTCTGCCCTGGACTTTAAGCTGCATCCCTGCACCTTCTTCTTCCACCACCTCAACGCCACGGAGAGGAACTACGATGTTGGGAATTAAGAGCTTCTCACGTGAAGATGGCTTTGGAGGCATGGAGGCACTGGCCGGAAGGGGCGGAACATCTGTTCATTGTATGGATCGACCACAAAAACCTGGAGTATCTCCACACTGCCAAGCGCCTCAACTCCAGGAAAGCGAGATGGGCCCTGCTGTTTACCCAGTTCAACTTTTCCCTCTCTTACCGGCCGGGGTCCAAGAACGTCAAGCCGGTTGCCCTGTCTCGCCGCTATGGCCCCATGGTTACTGCCCCAGAGCCCAAGACCATCCTTCTCACCTCGTGCCTGGTGACGGCACTCACCTGGGGTATAGGGAAACAGGTCCGGGAGGTGCAGCGGTCCCAGCTGAACCCTGGGGGGGCCAAATAACCGGATGTTTGTGCCTGATGCTCCGCGGTCCTGGAGTGGGCCCATTCCTCCAGGCTTGCCTGCCACTCGGGCACCCATTGGACCCTGGCCTTCATGCGACAACGCTTTTGGTGGCCTACCATGGCTCGCCACGTTTGTCGCCGCCTGCACGGTCTGCGTTCAGAACAAGACTCCTCGGCAAGCTCCGGCTGGTCTTCTGCACCACTGCCTGTCCCTCACCGTCCTTGGTCCCACATATCCCTGGATTTTGACACGGGTCTCCCCCGGTCTGAGGGCAACACTGCAATCCTGACTGTGGTCGACCGGTTTTCTAAAGCCGCTCACTTTATTCCTTTCTCCAAACTACCCTTGGCATATCGCAGGGGCTATTCGATGCTAATGCAGTACACCACAGGATGTTTTTGTGCTGGTCAAGGGCAGTCAGGTCTGGAGTGAACCAAGGGCTATATCTGTTCCTGGTTCTAATTTTTTGAATGGGGCATGCTTATTTAAGATGGTGGGGAAAGCACTTTTAAAGAATAGCCAGGCATCCTCTACTGACAGAATGAGGTCAATATCCTTCCAGGTTACCCGGGCCAGGTCGATTAGAAAGACCTGCTCACTGAAGTGTTTTAGGGAGCTTTTGAAAGTGATGAGGGGTGGTCGTTTGACCGCAGACCCATTACGGACGCAGGCAATGAGGCAGTGATCGCTGAGATCGTGGCTGAAGACAGCAGAGGTGTATTTGGATGGCAGGTTGGTTAGGATGATATCTAAGAGGCACCCCCAAATCCGTGTTTACGGATTTGGGGTTGTACCTGGTAGGTTCATTGATCATTCGTGTGAGATTGAGGGCATCACGCTTAGATTGTAGGATGGCCGGGGCATTAAGCATGTCCCAGTTTAGGTCACCTAACAGCACGAGCTCTGAAGATAGATGGGGGTCAATCAATTCACATATGGTGTTCAGGGCACAAATGGGGGCAGAAGGTGCTCTATAGCAAGCAACGGTGAGAGACTTGTTTGGTGGATTTTTAAAAGTAGAAGCTCAAATCTTTAGGGCACAGACGTGAATAGTAAGACAGAACTTTGCAGGCTGTCTCTGCAGTAGATTGCAACTCCGCCCCCTTTGGCAATTCTATCTTGTCGGAAAATGTTATAGTTAGGGATGGACATTTCAGGGTTTTTGGTGGTCTTCCTAAGCCAGGATTCAGACAAGGCTAGGACATCCGGGTTGGCAGAGTGTGCTAAAGCAGTGAATAAAACAAACTTTGGGAGGAGGCTTCTAATGGTAACATGCATGAAACCAAGGCTTTTACGGTTACAGAAGTCAACAAATGAGAGCACCTGGGGAGTGGAGCTATGCACTGCAAGGCCTGGATTAACCTGTTTGGGCTGCAAGGGGCAGTATTGAGTAGCCAGATAAAAGGTGCCCATTTCAAACGGCCTCGTACTCAATTCTTGCTCGTACAATATGCATATTATTATTACTATTGGATAGAAAACACTCTAGTTTCTAAAACCGTTTGAATTATTTCTCTGAGTGAAACAGAAGTCATTCTGCAGCACACTTCCTGACCAGGAAGTGGAATGTCTGAAACCGAGGCTCTCTTCTACTTCCTGCCTATACATGGGCATGATACGTAAGAGTCTACGTGCACTTCATACACCTTCCCCTGGATGTCAAGAGGCGGTGAGAGAAGAAATTTCGTGTCTATCTTGGTCTGAGGTGGAATAAAAGCTCTTTGTATGACGTGACCGTCCATTTTCTGTTTTCTGGAGCGCGCGAAAGGGGACATGGATTTGCCTTCTGTTTAGCTGTCGTTATGGACGACTAACATCTCCGGCTTTGATTTTATTTGATACATGTGACCATATCATCGTAAAGTATGTTTTTTCAATATAGTTTCATCAGATTATTGAAAAATTTTCGGGAGTTTTGTCGTGTTCCGTTCTTTTCCGTTTGTTGACTTGGAGAGCTTTGTGCCACTTGGCAAGTGCGCGTGCTAAATCGAGAGGGAAAATGAAGGTTCTAAATCCAAACAACGACTGTTCTTGACAAAGGACACCTTGTCCAACATTCTGATGGAAGATCACCAAAAGTAAGAAACATTTTATGATGCTAATTCATATATCTGTTGTGCATGTGAATTAGTCGTGGGCGCCCAACTTTGGGGTACTCAGCTATACCGAAGCTGGATGTCGTAATGAAGTTATTTTTTAGAATTCTAACACTGCGATTTCATTAAGAACTAATGGATCTATCATTTCCTATACAACATGTATTTTTTAGTTATGTTTATGAATAGCTATTTGGTCAGAATATGTGTGTCAGAAAACGTGTCAGAAAAATATCGTTGCTGTTTAGACGTTGTGGAAAAAGTAGCTAAGTTAGCACAATGTGTAACCACTGATTTCAGCTCTAAATATGCACATTTTCGAACAAAACATAAGTGTATGTATAACCTGATGTTATAGGACTGTCATCTGATGAAGAAAATCAAGGTTAGTCAAAAATTATATATCTTTTGCTTGTTTGTTACGATCGCTAACTTTTGCTACTGGGAAATTGCTTGTGTTTTTGGCTATTGTGGTAAGCTAATATAACGCTCTATTGTGTTTTCGCTGTAAAACACTTGATAAATCGGAAATATTGTCTGGAATCACAAGATGCCTGTCTTTCAATTGCTGTACACTATGTATTTTTCAGAAATGTTTTATGATGAGTAATTAGGTATTTGACGTTGGTGTCTGTAAATATTATGGCTGCTTTCGGTGCAATTTCTGATTGTAGCTGCAATGTAAACTATCATTTATACCTGAAATATGCACATTTTTCTAACAAAACATATGCTATACAATAAATATGTTATCAGACTGTCATCTGATGAAGTTGTTTCTTGGTTAGTGGCTATTTATATCTTTATTTGGTCGAATTTGTGATAGCTACTGATGGAGTAAAAAACTGGTGGAGTAAAAAAAGTGGTGTCTTTTGCTAACGTGGTTAGATAATAGATTTACATATTGTGTCTTCCCTGTAAAACATTTTAAAAATCGGACATGTTGGCTGGATTCACAAGATGTGTACCTTTCATATGCTGTATTGGACTTGTTAATGTGTGAAAGTTAAATATTTAAAAAATATATATTTTGAATTTCGCGCCCTGCACTTTGAGCTGGCTGTTGTCATAAGTGTACCGACACCGGGCTGCAGCCATAAGAAGTTAACCTCTACATCACCAGAGGAACGGAGGAGGGGTAGGATAAGGGTATGGCTAAAGGCTATAAGGACTGGTCATCTAGTATGTTTGGAACAGAGAGTAAAAGGAGCAGGTTTCTGGGCACGGTAGAATAGATTCAGGGCATAATGTACAGACAAAGGTATGGTAGGATGTGAATACAGTGGAGGTAAACCTATGCATTGAGTGACGATGAGAGAGATATTGTCTCTGGAAACATAAACCAGATGAGGTCACCGCATGTGTGGGAGGTGGGACTAAAAGGTTAACTTCTACTTCATCACAATCCCGGATCCGGGAGCACCCCCATCAGTAAAAAAGCTGACTAGCATAGCCTAGCATAGCGTCACAAGTAAATACTAGCATCTAAATATCATTAAATCACAAGTCCAAGACACCAGATGAAAGATACACATCTTGTGAATCCAGCCATCATTTCTGATTTTTAAAATGTTTTACAGGGAAGACACAATATGTATTTCTATTAGCTAACCACGTTAGCAAAAGACACAACTTTTTTTTTCCACCATTTTTTTCCTGCATAGTTAGCTATCACAATTTCGACCAAATAAAGATATAAATAGTCACTAACCAAGAAACAACTTCATCAGATGACAGTCTGATAACATATTTATTGTATAGCATATGTTTTGTTAGAAAAATGTGCATATTTCAGGTATAAATCATAGTTTTACATTGCAGCCACCATCACAACTCTCACCAAAGCAACTAGAATAACTACAGAGACCAACGTGTATTACCTAAATACTCATCATTAAACATTTCTGAAAAATACACAGCGTACAGCAAATGAAAGACAAAGATCTTGTGAATCCAGCCAATATTTCAGATTTTTTAAGTGTTTTACAGCGAAAACACAATATAGCATTATATTAGCTTACTACAATAGCCAACAGCAGCATTGATTCAAGCCAACAATAGCGATAACGAATAAACCAGCAAAAGATATAAATTTTTTCACTAACCTTCTCAAACTTCTTCAGATGACAGTCCTATAACATCATATTACACAATACATATAGAGTTTGTTCGAAAATGTGCATATTTAGCGGCACAAATCGTGGTTATACAATGAGAATAGTAGCCAAGCTGCCAACAAAATGTCGGGAGAAATCTTGGGAGAGGCACCTAATCTAATCATTAACTAATCATAAACTTGACTAAAAAATACAGGTTGGACAGCAAATGAAAGATACATTAGTTCTTAATGCAACCGCTGTGTTATATTTTTAAAATTAACGTTACTACGACATACAGCGTGCGTTAAAGCGAGACCGCACCGAAATTAATGGCGGAATAGGAGTTTTACATTTTTCAACAGAACAACGAATTAACATCATAAATAGTTCTTACTTTTTGATGAGCTTTCATCAGAATCTTGGGCAAGTTGTCCTTTGTCCAAAAGAATCGTTGCTCGGTTGTAGATTGTCGCCTTCAACTTTGGAATTAGCAGTAAACATTAGCCATGTGTCCCAGACGTGCCCAACTCACTATAACGCAGCACAAAGAAATATCCGAAAATCGCAATATACTGATATAAACTGATATAACTCGGTTTAAAATAACAACATTATGATGTCTTTAACACCTATATCGAATAAAATCAGAGCCGGATATATCTAAGGCCTATAACGGGAGCTTTCCAGAACGCCATCCTGAGGTCTGTCTTGCGTCATGGCGAATTTTGAAAAGACTGCACCCCACGTTCCAAGCCCATTTATATGGCCTCAGATCTGCCTAGCAACTCCATTCCAATTCTCACTATTTGCTGACATCTAGGGGAAGGCGTATGCAGTGCATCTCGACCAATAGAAGACATGCAAATTAATAAACTGACCCCAGAACAGCCTGCCTGATTTCAGATTTCTCACTTCCTCATAGGAAGTTTGCTCCAACTTGAGTTCTGTTTTACTCACAGATATAATTCAAACGGTTTTAGAAACTAGAGAGTGTTTTCTATCCAATAGTAATAATAATATGCATATTGTACGAGCAAGAATTGAGTACGAGGCAGTTTAATTTGGGAACGACATTTTTACAAAGTGAAAACAGCACCCCCTATTGAGAAAAGGTTAACTATCAGGCTGACTACACCGCTCACGTAGCGTGCGCGAGCATAGCAAAATAAATTTAGAAATCTATATTATTCAATTATTGCACCCACACTGCTTGCGCGTGCGCCAACGAGCGTCTGCGTTACCAAGGGCTAAAATAGAAGTCAGTTCTATTTCTGACGCAGATTGCGCTGCAAGTCCTGCCCTTCCCATCTCCTCATTGGTTTATAGAAGGAGGTACCAACGTGCCATCTCCTCATTGGTTATACCCACGTGGGTGACTGAAGACGAGCAAGGTCACTGGCGGTAATGCACCTAATTTATGAAAGTTGCCAATCGCAATATAAAGTCAAGAGAAGAAAAGGCCTGGAAGGATGAGAGATGACTAGAAACGATTTGGTTGACCTTTTTATGTGTGGATTAATTGGTGGAGTAGAGGACCTTGTGCATTTCAGGTAAAATAACAACTCAATGTTTATATCCCAGGACAAATTAGCTAGCAACAGAAAGCTAGCTAAATAGGACAAATTAGCTAGCAAGTGCAAGCTAGCTAGCTAAATTGGCATAAATGTTTAATGCTTTTCGACCTGTCCCCAAATTTAAATAATTCGTTCAGAGTTTGTTTTGATATTTTAACCTGCGTGTCGTGATCGCGTCTGGTGTGGGGGGACAAAATACATTTATGCACGATGGCGCACGCGCGCAGCCAGTTTAGGTTCCGTGTAAGGCATATTGAGCAGGGCTAGAGGCTCTACAGTGAAATAAGGCAATAATTACTAACCAAAACAGCAATGGACAAGGCATATTGACATTAGGGAGAGGCATGCGCATGCCGAGTGATCATAGGGGTCCAGTGAGTAGCGATTCAGACAGCTAGCGTGCCGGGGATAGCAAGCTAGCACAAGGGCCTTAGAGGGGAGTCGCGACGGAAGAAGTCTGTTGTAGCCCCCTCGTGCTGTTACGTTGGCAGACCAGTCGTCATGGATCAGCAGGGCTCCGTGTGGTAAAAGGGTCCAGGCCAAATGGCAAAAGAGGTTTAGTGGCCAAAGAATGAGCCTCTTTAGCTAACAGTTCGATATGCTCTAGACAGCTAGCGGGCCGCGGCTAGCAGGCTAGCAGATGGGCATTCAGGGGACGTCGCGAAGGAGGAGCCAGTTGAAAAACCCCCTCGTGCGAATTACGTCTGCAGTCCAGTCATGATGGGTCGGCGGGGCTCCGTGTTGGCAGTAAAAGGGGTCCAGGCCAATTGGCAAAATAGGTATTGTAGCCCAAGGAGTGACTGATGGACCTCTTCGGCTAGCCAGGAGATGGGCCTAGCAAAGGCTAGCTCCAGGCTAATTGGTTCTTGCTTCAGGACAGAGAAATTAGCCAAGAGTGGCCACTCGGATAGCAGTTAGCAAGCTGCGATGATCCAGGTGAAAAGGTTCAGAGCTTGCGGTAGGAATCCGGAGATATGGAGAAAAATAAGTCTGATTTGGGCTAAAGGTAGCTGATGACCGCTAGCAGTGGCTAGCTGACTGCTAGGTAGTAGCTAGTTAGCTGGCTACCCTCTGTTGGGGGATCCGGTTCAAAAGTAAAGAAAATAGCAGATCCATACCACATTGGGTGAGACGGATTGCAGGAGAGTATGTTGAAGTTGAGGTTAAGAAAAATATTTAAAAAATATATGGGAAGAAAAAACATATAAAAAGATATATACACGGGACACGACAAGACGAGGACAAAAGACATCTGACTGCTACGCCTATCTTGGATAGATTTGTAGATATGGCAGCAGGAACCAAAATACAGTAACAATGTCAACATCCCAAATTACACCCTATTCCCTATGTAGTGCACTGTACTACTTTTGACCATGGCTTTTAAGGCTCTGGTCAGAAGTAGTGCACCAGGGCAACATCTCCAACGCTGTGATGTGCTGCTTCTAATAAGGAGAATTCATGTGATCAGTCCTGTAGGTAATTTATTAGAATCATCAGCCTAATAAGTCTCTTTCAGGAGGCCTGTTCTAGAGTTCCAGAGAGCCACTCTCCTCTATTGTTCCCAGGCTCATTGTTAAGAGGCTATTTTGTAGCGCTGAGCATCCAGCCGTTCAGCCATAGTGTAGCTCTCTCTCACTGCATCCTTCATCATTAGGAAAGGGGAATCAGAGAGGTGCGGGAGGCTGCCTTAATCAACATCCACATCATCGGCACCCAGGGAACAGTGGGTTAACTGCCTTGCCAGTGGCAAAACAAAAGCACTTTTACCTTGTCAGCTCGGGGATTTGATCCAACAACCTTTTGGATACAGTCCCAATGCTCCTACCCGCCAGGCTACCCCAACAGCCGTGAAGCTACAGCTAGAGAAGAACCAGACCCAGGTCCACCTACACCTCCATGGTGCTTCAGTCTCTGCTGCACCTTCATATGCCTGTCCTCTGTGTCTCCTGTGTTATGACAACTAGGGACAACTGGTTCAACTCACTTTACTGAGGAAACACATCAACAACATTACAGTTGTACAGTTACAGATCACAACAGAATCAGTGTAGTAAAATACATCAGTCTCCTATTTCAACATGGTAGCATTAGAAACCTGCAAATGCTAACATACAAGTATTTCTATGTACCATGTCTACATATTGTTGTGTAGCACTGCCAATAACACTGTCAATTCCCTGTGTCCATTGTTCTCTATTGTGGTGTGATCACATGACTAGGTTGGGTTCTGTAATCACATGTCATATGTATCCCTGATGGCCATGCTGCTGTGATGCTGTGAGCTGATTGGCCACCTACTGTACTGGAGTCTAATAGCCCCCTGGGCCTTGGTCAAAAGTAGTGCACTATATAGAGACTAGAGTGCCTTTTAGGACGCAAGCTAAATGCTATTTCAGAACACTGCTGTGTATCCAGTGGCGCTTCTGCCTAGACTCAGACTACAAGCTGCGCAAGGGGCAGGGTCTCAACAGCTGAAGGATAGCATAGTAGAATATAGAAGGTGCAATTTCAAAATTTGGTAGTGCATCAGCAGGGTTGCTATTGTTATGTCAGTCACTGACAGTCACTCAATTAGCCCATGTCAGCTGATGATCTTTAGATGGTAAGTTAGTCTAGCCAGCTATCGAAACCTTCATGCCCAGGGGCCTTGACCTCTAGGGGCCCCCATTGATTTTGTTAGTTACCCAGATATCGTATGAACATGGTATAAATCAAGCCAAAATTTGCAGAATTGCAGGAAAACCAAATCTCGCTTAGTGCCCCCCAAAAGGCTAGAGGCTGTGTGTGTAACAAGGGAGGTAATGAGGGATTCTGTGGAGTGGTGTGTGGAGTGGTGTGTGGAGTGGATACATGGAATGTCCTAATGTGTCCACATTCATCCATCTCAGAAGTAGAGTTGTTGTCCAGCACAGCAGCTATCCTCTAAGGACAGCAATGAGCTATGGAGCCACATAACCAGAACAACTGGGACTACTTATGTCATCTGTTGTGGTGTTTACCCCATAATACTGTAGGTCTGCTAGGTCAGATACCTTTATCATGGTTTCACATTCCATCATTATCTTAATAAGACGTACAGTGGTTTTGGAAAGTATTCAGACCCCTTGACTTTTTCCACATTTTGTTACGTTACAGCCTTGTTCTAAAATGTATTAAATAAATAAAAATCCTCAGCAATCTACACACAATACCCCATAATGACAAAGTGAAAACTGTGTTGTAGAATTTTGCCAAATGTATACATTTTTTAAACAGAAATAGCTTATTTACATAAGAATTCAGACCCTTTGCTATGAGAATCAAAATAGAGCTCAGGTGCATCCTGTTTCCATTGATCATCCTTGAGATGTTTCTACAACTTGATTGGAGTCCACCTGTGGTAAATTCAATTGACTGGACATGATTTGGAAAGATTTGGAAAGGCACACACCTGGCAATATAAGGTCCCACAGTTGACAGTGCATGTCAGAGCAAAAAAAACAAGCCATGAGGTCAAAGGAATTGATTGTGATTGTGATTGTGATTGTGACATGATTGTGTCGAGGCACAGATCTGGGGAAGGGTACCAAAACATTTCTGCAGCATTGCAAAACACAAGAACACACTGGCGTCCATCATTCTTAAATGGAAGAAGTTTGGAACCACTAAGACTCTTCCTAGAGCTGGCCGCCCAGCCAAACTGAGCAATCGGGGGAGAAGGGCCTTGGTCAGGGAGGTGACCAAGAACCCGATGGTCACTCTGGAGTTCCTCTGTGGAGATGGGAGAAAATACAGTGAAATGCCTACTTTGTTTTGCGGTTAAAGTCATGATATTCTGAACAAAAACATCACTGCAACATGTAAAGTGTCTATCCCATGTTTCATGAGCGGAAATAAAAATCCCAGAATTGTTTTGTGTGTGTCACGTCCTGACCATAGTGCTTATGTGTTTTGCTTGTTTTAGTGTTGGTCAGGACGTGAGCTGGGTGGGCATTCTATGTTGTGTGTCTAGATTGTCTGTTTCTGTGTTCGGCCTAATATGGTTCTCAATCAGAGGCAGCTGTCAATCGTTGTCCCTGATTGAGAATCATATATTAGGTGGCTTGTTTTCTGTTGGGATTTTGTGGGTGGTTGTTTCCTGTCTCTGTGTTTTGTCTGCACCAGAAAGGACTGTATCGGTAAGCCACGTTTGTTATTTTGTAGTTTTGTAAGTGTTCACGTTTTTCGTCTGTCATTAAATATGTTGAACACGGAATACGCTGCGTCTTGGTCCGATCCCTGCTACACTCTCTCTTCTCGTGAAGAGAGGGAAGGCTGCCGTTACAGAACCACCCACCAAACTCGGACCAAGCAGCGTGGCTACGGGCAGCAGCAGCAGCAGCGGCCCACTACACAGGACTCCTGGACATGGGAGGAAATTCTGGAGGGAAAAGGACACTGGGCTCACATTGGAGAATATCGCCGCTCTCGTGAAGAGATGGAGGCAGCTAATGCCCGGGAGCGGTGGTATGAGGAGGCAGCACGGAAGCGTGGCTGGAAGCCCGATAAGAAATCCCAAAAATTTCTTGGGGGGTGGCTAAAGGGTAGTGTGGCGAAGTCAGGTAGGAAGCCTGCGCCCACTTCCCATGCTTACCGTGGAGAGCGGGAGTACGGGCAGACACCGTGTTATGCGGAAGAGCGCACGGTGTCTCCTGTACGTGTGCTTAGCCCGGTGCGGTACATTCCAGCTCCACGTATCGGCCTGGCTAGAGTGAGCATTGAGCCAGGTGCCATGAAGCCGGCTCAACGCGTCTGGTCTCCAGTGCGTCTCCTCGGGCCGGCATACATGGCACCAGCCTTATGCATGGTGTCCCCGGTTCGCCAACACAGCCCAGTGCGGGTTATTCCACCTCCCCGCACTGGTCGGGCTAAGGGGAGCATTCAACCAGGCATGGTTGGGCAGGCTCAGTGCTCAAGGGAGCCAGTACGCCTGCACGGTCTGGTATATCCGGTGCCACCTTCCCGCCCCAGCCCAGTACCACCAGTGCCTACACCACGCACCAGGCTTCCAGTGCGTCTCCAGAGCCCTGTTCCTCCTCCACGCACTCTCCCTGTGGTGCGTGTCTCCAGCCCAGTACCTCCAGTTCCGGCACCACGCACCAAGCCTCCTGTGCGTCTCCAGAGCCCTGTACGCACTGTTCCTTCTCCCGCACTCGCCCTGAGGTGCGTGTCTCCAGTCCGGTACCACCAGTGCCGGCACCACGTACCAGGCCTATAGTGCGCCTCGAGAGTCCAGTGTGCCCTGGTCCTGCTCCCCGCACTAGCCTTGAGGTGCGTGTCTCCAGTCCGGTACCACCAGTTCCGGCACCACGCACCAGGCCTACTGTGCGCCTCAGCAGGTCAGAGTCGCCTGCCTGCCCAGCGCCGCCTGAGCTGCCTGCCTGCCCAGCGCCGTCTGAGCTGCCTGCCTGCCCAGCGCCGTCTGAGCTGCCTGCCTGCCCAGCGCCGTCTGAGCTGCCTGCCTGCCCAGCGCCATCTGAGCTGCCTGCCTGCCCAGCGCCATCCGTCTGCCCAGCGCCATCTGAGCCATCCGTCTGCCCAGCACCATCTGAGCCATCCATCTGCCCAGTGCCGTCAGAGCCATCCGTCTGCCCCGAGCCATCAGAGCCGCCCGTCTGCCCCGAGCCGTCAGAGCCGCCCGTCTGTCCCGAGCCGTCAGAGCCGCCCGTCTGTCCCGAGCCGTCAGAGCCGCCCGTCTGTCGCGAGCCGTCAGAGCCGCCCGTCTGTCCCGAGCCGTCAGAGCCGCCCGTCTGTCCCGAGCCGTCAGAGCCGCCCGTCTGTCCCGAGCCGTCAGAGCCGCCCGTCAGTCAGGAGCCGCTAGAGCCGCCCGTCAGTCAGGAGCCGCTAGAGCCGCCCGTCAGTCAGGAGCCGCTAGAGCCGTCCGCCAGACAGGAGCCGCTAGAGCCGTCCGTCAGTCAGGAGCCGCTAGAGCCGTCTTTCAGTCAGGAGCCGCTAGAGCCGTCTGTCAGTCAGGAACCGCTAGAGCCGTCCGTCAGTCAGGAGCCGCTAGAGCCGTCCGTCAGTCAGGAGCCGCCAGAGCCGCCAGCCAGTCAGGAGCCGCCAGAGCCGCCAGCCGGTCAGGAGCCGCCAGAGCCGCCAGCCAGTCAGGAGCTGCCAGAGCCGCCAGCCAGTCAGGATCTGCCAGAGCCGCCAGCCAGTCAGCAGCTGCCAGAGCCGCCAGTCAGTCAGGAGCTGCCAGAGCTGCCCTCCAGTCATGAGCTGCCCTCCAGCCATGAGCTGCCCTCCAGTCATGAGCTGCCTTCCAGTCATGAGCTGCCCTCCAGTCATGAGCTGCCCTCCAGTCATGAGCTGCCCTCCAGTCATGAGCTGCCCCTCAGCCCGGATCTGCCCCTCAGTCCGGACCTACCATTAGTCCGGAGCTGCCCTTCAGTCCTGAGCTGCCCCTCTGTCCTGAGCTACCCCTCTGTCCTGAGCTACCTCTCTGTCCTGAGCTACCTCTCTGTCCTGAGCTACCTCTCTGTCCTGAGCTGTCTCCTCAATTTAGTGGGGACCTTGGTGAGGATTCCTAGGCCAAGGTCGGGGGCGAGGGTTGCCACTCAAAGGACGCTAAGGAGGGGGACAAAGACAATGGTGGAGTGGTGGCCTCGTCCTGCACCGGAGCCGCCACCGAGGACAGATGCCCACCCAGACCCTCCCCTTGAGTTTTAGGGGTGCGTTCGGAGTCCGCACCTCAGGAGGGGGGTACTGTCACGTCCTGACCATAGTGCTTATGTGTTTTGCTTGTTTTAGTGTTGGTCAGGACGTGAGCTGGGTGGGCATTCTATGTTGTGTGTCTAGTTTGTCTGTTTCTGTGTTCGGCCTAATATGGTTCTCAATCAGAGGCAGCTGTCAATCGTTGTCCCTGATTGAGAATCATATATAGGTGGCTTGTTTTGTGTTGGGATTTTGTGGGTGGTTGTTTCCTGTCTCTGTGTTTTGTCTGCACCAGAAAGGACTGTATCGGTAAGCCACGTTTGTTATTTTGTAGTTTTGTAAGTGTTCACGTTTTTCGTCTGTCATTAAATATGTTGAACACGGAATACGCTGCGTCTTGGTCCGATCCCTGCTACACTCTCTCTTCTCGTGAAGAGAGGGAAGGCTGCCGTTACAGTGTGCACAAAAATATTATTTCTCTCAAATTTTGTGCACAAATTTGTTTACCTTCCTGTTAGTGAGCATTTCTCCTTTGCCAAGATAATCCATCCATTTTACAAGTGTGGCATATCAAGAAGCTGATTAAACAGCATGATCATTACACAGGTGCTCCTTGTGCTGGGGACATTAAAAGGCCTCACAAGTGTGCTCTTCACCAATAAATCCCAGTTTCAACTGTAGCGGGCAGATGGCAGACAGTGTGTATGGCGTTGTGTGGGCGAGCGCTTGATGGTAGGGTTATGGTGGCGGTGGGGTTATGGTATGGGCAGTCATAAGCTATGAACAATGAACACAATTGCATTTTATTGATGGCAATTTGAATTCACAGAGATAACGTGACGAGATCCTGAGCCCCATTGTCATGCCATTCATCCGCCACCGTCACATCATATTTCAGCATGATAATGCTGGCCCAGCGGCTTTGTAAATGTTGAACTGTTTAAAGGTTTTGTTCACATCGGCTACTGAGAGCGCTATCACACAGTCATCCAGATCAGCTGATGCTCTCATGCATGCCTAGTGTTGCTTGCCTCGAAGGGAGCATAGAAGTGATTTAGCTCATCTGGTAGGCTCGTGTCACTGGGCAGCTCGCGGCTGAGCTTCCCTTTGTAGTCTGTAATAGTTTGCAGGCCCTGCCACATCCGACAAGCGTCGGAGCCGGTGTAGTACAATTCAATCTTAGTCCTGTATTGGCACTTTGCCTGTGTGATGCTTCGTCGGAGGGCATAGCAGGATTTCTTATAAGCTTTAGAGTCCCTCACCTTGAAAGTGGCAGCTCTACCCTTTAGCTCAGTGCGAATGTTGCCTGTAATCCATGGCTTCTGGTTGGGGTATGTATGTACAGTCACTGTGGGGACGACGTCCTCGATGCACTTACTGATAAAGCCAGTGACTGATGTGGTGTACTCCTCAATGCCATCGGAAGAATCCCGGAACATATTCCAGTCTGTGCTAGCAAAACAGTCCTGTAGTTTAGCATCTGCTTCAACTGACCCCTTTTTTTATAGACCGAGTCACTGGTGCTTCCTGCTTTAATTTTTGCTTGTAAGCACAAATCAGGAGGATAGAATTATTGTCAGATTTGCCAAATGGAGGGCGAGGGAGAGCTTTGTACATGTCTCTGTTTGTGGAGTAAAGGTGATCTAGAATTTTTTTCCCTCTGTTTGCTCATTTAACAGGGCATGTGCTGATCAACATGTCCCTGATTGGGTCTGTAATACCAACATGTTTTAAGCAGACCACCATAGTCCCTGTGCCCAAGAACACTAAGTTAACCTGCCTAAATGACTACAGACCTGTAGCACTCACATCCGTAGCCATGAAGTGGGGGCACTATGGAAACCCTAGACCCACTCCAATTTGCATACCGCCCCAACAGATCCACAGATGACGCCATCTCAGTTGCACTCCACACTGCCCTTTCTCACCTGGACAAAAGGAACACCTATGTAAGAATGCTGTTCATTCACTACAGCTCAGTGTTCAACACCATAGTGCCCTCAAAGCTCATCACTAAGCTAAGGACTTTGGGACTAAACAACTCCCTCTGCAACTGGATCCTGGACTTCCTGACGGGCAGCCCCTAGGTGGTAAGAGTAGGCAACAGCACATCTGCCACACTGATCCTTAACACTGGGCCCCCTCAAGGGTGTGTACTTAGTCCCCTCCTGTATTCCCTGTTCACCCACGACTGCGTGGCCAAACACAACTCCAACACCGTCATTAAGTTTGCTGACAACAGTGGTAGGCCTGATCACCGACAACGATGAGACGGCCTATAGGGAGGAGGTCAGAGAACTGGCAGTGTGGTGCCAGGACAACAACCTCTCCCTCAATGTGAGCAAGACAAAGGAGCTGATCGTGGACTACAGGAAAAGGCGGGCCAAACAGGCCCCCATTAACACCGACGGGGCTGTAGTGGAGCAGGTCGAGAGTTTCAAGTTCCTTGGTGTCCACATCACAAACAAACTATCATGGTCCAAACATACCAAGACAGCCGTGAAGAGGGCACGACAAAACTTTTTCCCCCTCAGGAGAGTTAAACGATTTGGCATGGGTCCCCAGATCTTCAAAAGGTTCTACAGCTGCACCATCGAGAGCATCCTGACCGGCTGCGTCACCGCCTGGTATGGCAACTGCTCAGCATCTGACCGTAAGGCGCTACAGAGGGTAGTACGAACGGCCCAGTACATCACTGGGGCCAAGCTTCCTGCCGTCCAGGACCTATATAATAGGCGGTGTCAGAGGAAAGCCCATAAAATTGTCAGAGACTCCAGTCACCCAAGTTATAGACTGTTTTCTCTGCTACCGCACGGCAAGCGGTACCAGAGCGCCAAGTCTAGGACCAAAAGGCTCCTCAACAGCTTCTACCCCCAAGCCATAAGACTGCTGAACAATTCATAAAAATCGCCACCAGACAATTTACATTGACCCAACCCCCCCCCCCCCCCCCCCCCCCCCCCTTTTGTACACTGCAGCCACTCGCTGTTGTTTGTTACCTATGCATAGTCACTTCGCCCACACCTACATGTAGAGATTACCTCAACAAGCCTGTACCCCTGCACACTGACTCGGTACCGGTGCCCCCTGTATATAGCCTCGTTATTGTTGTTCTTATTGTGTTACTATTTATTATTACTTTTTATTTATCCTACTTGGTAAATATTTTATTTTCTTGAACTGCACTGTTTGTTAGTGTTTAAGTAAGCATTTCACGGTAAAGTCTACACTTTCGGCACATGTGGCAAATAAAGTTTGATTTGATTTGATTTTGATAGAAATTAAGTAAAACTGATTTAAGTTTCCCTGCATTAATGTCACCGGCCACTAGGAGCGCCGCTTCTGGTTCAGCGGTTAGTACCAGCATCCATCTATGGTGGTAAATAAACAGCCACAAAAAATATTGATGAAAACTTCAGGCGAGCAAAATCTAGAGACTTCCTTAGATTTCGTGCACCAGCTGTTGTTTACAAATATACATAGACCTCCCCCCCTCATCTTACCGGAGTGTGCTGTTCTATCTAGCCGGTGCAGCGTATAACCCGCCAGCTGAATGTTATCTATGTCGTCATTCAGCCACGATTCGGTGAAACATAAGATATTACAGTTTTTGATGTCCGTGATCGTACCTCATCTAATTTATTGTCCAAAGATTGTACGTTGGCAAGTAATATTGATGGTAAGGGCAGATTTCCCACTCGCCGTCGGCGGATCCTTTCGAGGAACTCCGCTCTGTGTCCTCTGTACCTGCGTCTCTTTCTCTTGCCAATGACGGGGATTTCGGGTGTCTGAAGTACATCCTGTGCATCCTGCTTGTTGAAGAAAAAATATTTGTCTAATCCGAGGTGAGTGATTGCTGTCCTGATATCAAATCAAATCAAATTTTATTTGTCACATACACATGGTTAGCAGATGTTAATGTGTGTAGCGAAATGCTTGTGCTTCTAGTTCCGACAATGCAGTAATAACCAACGAGTAATCTAACAATTCCACAACTACTACCTTATACACACAAGTGTAAAGGGATAAAGAATATGTACATAAAGATATATGAATGAGTGATGGTACAGAACGGCATAGGCAAGATGCAGTAGATGTTATCGAGTACAGTATATACATATGAGATGAGTAATGTAGGGTATGTAAACATAAAAGTATCCAGAAGCTCTTTTTTGCCGTAAGATACGGTGGCAGAAACATTATGTACAAAATAAATGACAAATAACTAGAAAAAAAACACTTAATAGCACAATTGGTTAGGCGCCTGTAAAACGGCTTCCATTTCTTCCGGCGCCATCTTAATGTTTATATTGTTGCTCAGTGTAGTTCCTCCTGTCCATAACACACACAGAGCAGTGTTGGGAGTATTATGTGGTAAAGTCCAAGAGGCCGTGGTTATATTATATATTTATAATATATTGGATATATTGTCATGAAGGGGGAGTTGTTAGGCCCCGTCAGTTAGCTGAGGTCTATATCATCCACAGTTCAATCATAAAATACACAAAGGAATGCCTCTGCTATCAGCCTGGGTCTCTTCCCCAGATCCATTCCCAACTCTCTCTGTTATTATTTCAAAGTCCGCCCAGCAATGACAATTTATGCTGACGGGAACGTTTTAATTGCAGGATCAGCTGCCTGAGAGGAGAGAGGAGCCAGCTTCAGCTCCACAAACGAAATGAAAAGCTCTATCAACCAAGTGGAGGATGAGACGAAAGGAGGGAGAAAAGAAAGACAGAGGCACTTTAGCGGCACGCCAAGACTGAAGACTGAAGACTGAGCCTCTCCTCCTCTCCTCCTTGGTCTTTGAGGAGCCACTCAATCAATACGATGCCTGACATCAAACCCATCACATCCCAGGTCTTAACTCCCAACCCTCCATAAGGACAAACAGAGCAGAGAAAGGAGTCTCACTGTAGAGAGAGTTAGACGGAGAGTCTATGTAACGTGGAGCTACGGATGCTTCTTCACATAAAGTATCATTGCTCAAGCATCTTAGTAAGTCCATACTCTTCTGCTTCAGCTCAATTCCCCCTGTTCAGACAGGAATCAGAGGATAAAAAACTATAGCGAAGAGTTTAAACAGTAAACTGAATAAATGTACCGTATGTGACTGTGTGGTAGACCTGCGTAAGTGTCTAGCTATCTAATGTACTGAGAGAGGCCCCTTCTCAGCCTGCACTCACTCTCTCTCCAAATGATATGTAGAAGACCTTGTGAAGGTCTCTCACTGCTCCTGACCATTAACCAGGGGCTAAGAAAGGTCACCATCTCATAACTCAAAGGACCCTATACGTCACATAATTCACTGTGTTTCCATGGTGCTGCAGCCTTGGAGGAGGACGGACAAGATGACCCCTCGCTCCACTACTGGGGGTCTCAGACATCACATGACAGCCATAACTCTTCATACGCGTAATATATCACATTATCACACATTACAGCCATTGATGGCTAACTCATGAATAATCCAGAGACTCTAATTAATAGGCTAAATGTGTTGTGCATGCTCGTTTGACTTTGGTGATGGCCATGGCCGTTTTGAATATCATGCCAGCTATTTGATTGCATGTCTGTGTTTAGCATAAGGGGCATCTTCCACAGGGAGATTAATTAATGCACAGTGAAATAGGGATGTCGTAAGGATATGCACAGTGAAATATGGGTGTCATAAGGGTATTCACAGGGAAATAGGGGTGTCAAAAGGGTATGCACAGTAAAATAGGGGTGTCATAAGGGTATGCACAGGGAAATAGGGGTGGCATAAGGGTATGCACAGGGAAATAGGGGTGTCATAAGGGTATGCACAGTGAAATAGGGGTGTCATAAGGGTATGCACAGGGAAATAGGGGTGGCATAAGGGTATGCACAGGGAAATAGGGGTGGCATAAGGGTATGCACAGGGAAATAGGGGTGGCATAAGGGTATGCACAGTGAAATAGGGGTGTCATAAGGGTATGCACAGGGAAATAGGGGTGGCATAAGGGTATGCACAGGGAAATAGGGGTGTCATAAGGGTATGCACAGTGAAATAGGGGTGTCATAAGGGTATGCACAGGGAAATAGGGGTGGCATAAGGGTATGCACAGGGAAATAGGGGTGTCATAAGGGTATGCACAGTGAAATAGGGGTGGCATAAGGGTATGCACAGGGAAATAGGGGTGTCATAAGGGTATGCACAGTGAAATAGGGGTGTCATAAGGGTATGCACAGTGAAATAGGGGTGGCATAAGGGTATGCACAGTGAAACAGGGGTGTCATAAGGATATGCACAGTGAAACAGGGGTGTCATAAGGATATGCACAGTGATGTAAACAACAATGAAACATTCAAGATAAAGAGATAGGTGTGTTGTCTTAGCTCCGCTCCAATACATAAGATATCCATGATGATATATTTATCTTTGCTCGGCATCCTTTCGATAATTTCTCTCCTCAAGCATGCCACGTGGTGATCGATTACTAAAGGCTTTTCCAATTTGTGCCGTGAAATCTTCATGGCAATAGCACTTTGTCCATGAAGTGCATTTTCATGAATTGGTCCAAACATTTGGTCTGCTCCCTCAAACATATTTATTGTCCAACTGCGACTGCAACACAAACCAGTATCGTTTGATTTCAGTGATCCATGTTATTGGCTTCCACTTGCACTGACAGGCTATTAATCTTGGGATGGTTTTTGTCCAGTACGGCAGAGGGCTTGCTATCAGCAGGGCTAAATTAGTAGTCGGGCTTTGTGTCCCCACTTTAGCATGAAATTGAGCATCATTGTTGTATTCATCATCTTTAAATTCCTTATCTACCGCACGGCACCGCCTTTCAGAAACAATTTCTCTCTATGGAAAACATTGATATAGATTCCCCTTCCTTCTTCTTAAAAATAAAACATAAAGATGACTGAGGTTGTTGGGGTTTATCCTCTGTTTAATATGTGGTTGGTAACCTACAGGCTAGAGAGCTATCCAATGGGAAAACACCACCACCACTCTATAGTCCTCCTCACTGCTAAAAATAAAGGTACCTTGTGTAACGTCTCTCGCCGGAAGGCATGGACCAAAACGCAGCATGGTAAGTGTTCATGATTCTTTATTTACTCAAAAACACTCAAACAAAATAACAAAACAAAAGCGAAACAGTTCTGTCAGGTGCAGACACTAAACAGAAAATAACTACCCACAAAACACAGGTGGGAAAAAGGCTACCTAAGTATGATTCCCAATCAGAGACAACGATAGACAGCTGCCTCTGATTGGGAACCACACTCGGCCAAAAACAAAGAAATAGGAAACATAGAATGCCCACCCTAATCACACCCTGACCTAACCAAATAGAGAAATAAAACGGCTCTCTAAGGTCAGGGCGTGACGGTACCCCCCCCCCCCCCCCCCCCCAAAGGTGCGGACTCCTGGCCGCAAACCTGAACCTATAGGGGAGGGTCCGGGTGGGCATCTTCCCTCGGTGGTGGCTCCGGTTCGGGACGTAGCCCCCGCTCCCTGCGCTGATCCCTCCGCTTCTGTGGAACCGGACCGTGGATCGTCGCTGGAGACTCCGGACCGTGAATCGTTGCCGGAGGAACCGGACCGTGTATCATCGCCGGAGGCTCTGAACTGGAAACCACCGCTGGAGGCTCCGGACTGCAGATCGTCGCCGGATGCTCTGGACTGGGAACTCCCGCTGGAGGCTCTGGACTGCAGCTCGTCGCCGAAGACTCTGGACTGCAGATCGTCGCTGGAGGCTCTGGACTGCGGACCATCGCCGGAGGCTCTGGACTGCGGACCGTCGCTGGAGGCTCTGGACTGCGGATCTTCGCTGGAGGCTCTGGACTGCGGACCGTCGCTGAAGGCTCTGGACTGCGGATCTTCGCTGGAGGCTCTGGACTGTGGACCGTCGCTGGAGGCTCTGGACTGTGGACCGTCGCTGAAGACTCTGGACTGCGGATCGTCGCAGGAGGCTCCGGACTGGGGACCGTCGCCGGAGGCTCCGGACTGCGGACTGTCGCCGGAGGCTTTGGACTGGGGACCGTCGCCGGAGGCTCCGGACTGGGGACCGTAGCTGAAGGCTCCTTGCCCTGAATTTTCACTGCAGCCTCCGGGCCATGGATCATCACTGGAGGCTTCGTGCCATGGATTATCACTGGAGGCTTCGTGCCATGGATCATCACTACAGGCTCCGGGCCATGGATCATCACTGGAGGCTTCGTGCCATGGATCATCACTACAGGCTCCGGGCCATGGATCATCACTGGAGGCTTCATGCCATGGTCATCACTACAGGCTCCGGGCCATGGATCATCACTGGAGGCTTCGTGCCATGGATTATCACTGGAGGCTCCGGGCCATGGATTATCACTGGAGGCTTCGTGCCATGGATTATCACTGGAGGCTTCGTGCCATGGATCATCACTAGAGGCTTCGTACGTGGAGCCGGAACAGGTCTCACAGGACTGAGGAGACGTACTGGAGGCCTGGTGCGTGGAGCTGCCACAGGGCTTACCAGGCCGGGAAGACATACTGGAGGCCTGGTACGTGGAACCAGAACAGGTCTCACCGCACTGGGGAGATGCACTGGAAGCCTGGTGCGTGGCACAGGCACCGGATACACTGGGCCGTGGAGGCGCACTGGAGGTCTCGAGCGTAGAGCTGGCACAACCCGTCCTGGCTGGATGCCCACTTCCGCCCGGCAAATGAGGGGCGCTGGCACAGAGCGCACCGGCCTGTGAATGCTCACTGGAGACACCTTGCGCATCACCGCATAACACGGTGCCTGACCAGTCTCGACGCTCCCCACGGTAAGCACGGGGAGTTGGCTCAGGTCTAAACCCTGACACCACCAATCTCCCCGTGTGCCCCCCCCCCAAAACATTTGGGGGCTTTCTCTCGGGCTCCCGTTGTTGTCGTGACTCCTGGTCTCGTCGCCGTTCCTCTAATTCCTCGTATCTTCGCCGTTCCGCTCTTGCTGCTTCTATCTCCTCCCTTGGACGGCGATGCTCTCCAGCCTGCGCCTAGGTTCCTTTTCCGTCCAGGATCTCCTCCCATGTCCAGTCGTCCTTTTTACCACGCTGCTTGGTCCTTTGGTGGTGGGTAGTTCTGTAACGTCTCTCGTCGGAAGGCATGGACCAAATCGCAGCGGGGTAAGTGTTCATGATTGTTAATTTACTCAAAAAAACTTGAACAAAATAACAAAACAGAAGCGAAACAGTTCTGTCAGGTGCAGCCACTAAACAGAAAATAACTACCCACAAAACACAGGTGGGAAAAAGGCTACCTAAGTATGATTCCCAATCAGAGACAACGATAGACAGCTGCCTCTGATTGGGAACCACACTCGGCCAAAAACAAAGAAATAGGAAACATAGAATGCCCACCCTAATCACACCCTGACCTAACCAAATAGAGAAATAAAACGGCTCTCTAAGGTCAGGGCGTGACACCTTGACATTTGATGCTAGCACCATCTGAAGCAGGCCATTGAACCATTTTTGGTGCTATCTAGCACCCATTTCATTTCTTCAAGCAGTGCACCTTTCAGTTTATTGTAGTAAATCTGTGCTAATTTAGTTCCTGTACAATTCAAGGGTCTGTATGTTGCTCCATGTCATTTCCACCTGTTTTGTCCACGCAATATCTTCTCCATTTAGCGAATTTATGTCCTATGCTTTACATGCACCCCAGTGGAGGCTGTTGAGGGGAGGACAGCTCATAATAATGGCTGGAATGGAGTAAATGTAATGGCATCAAACATCATGGAAACCATGTTTGATGTATTTGATACCTTTCCGCCGAGTCCACTCCAGCCATTACCACAAGCCTGTCCACCCCAATTAAGGTGCCACCAACCTCCTGTGATGCATCCTAACCCCTTCCCATAATGATACAATTTTCCCTTCTCCTATATTTTAAATACTATATATATATATTAACTTTAATCTACACTTTCCACATAATTGTTATATTCATCCCATATTACATTTACTCTGTACTCCGCATGTCTTCCCTCTTCCCTTCATGTCTCAGCAGGGACACACACACACACACACACACACACACACACACACACACACACACACATAAATTGTGGGTCTGTTTGACACATTTAGTGTCAAAGCTATCTCAAGCCTTTTTTACTTGACATTTAAGGCCTACTCTCATTTCACTCCAAATGTCGCCGGGGCTCCTGTGTTGCTTTGCCTGTCTCAGACTCCAGGGAGTGGACAGATGGGCTACATGAGAACCAGCTAAGAATGTCTGGGCATCCATCTGATGGCTGGAACATGTGTATGAAAGGAGTAAATGATGTCCTTCCAGGTCTATAACACATCCGAGGCTGGAGGGCATTTTTTCTCAAGACTAATCACAAAGTAGCTTCACGCAATTAAAGCAATGTGCTGTCGTTCTAAACTAATTCAATCTCTGTATGCCTAATGATAACCTTGAATATAGATATGGATCTCTACTCCTTAGAGCGACGCCTCACATTGTTAATATCCTAATGCACTGGGGACAGCAGATAGCGAAAGACAGGGTCAACGACTGTACGAGACGAATCAAACGCGCTGCTTCAACACGCAGATCAGAGGTTACACACCAGGCTTTGTACAAGGACAACCATCTATAAATCGTAACATGGGTGAAAGCCGTTAAAAGTGAATAAAGTCCCTGGCTGATGACTGATGAGGCATCTCCAGACTATGACAGATGGGCTCCAGGAGAACCCCTATGGATCCACCAGGTCGTCCCGCGCCGCAGGAGAAATTCCATTTCGTCACTCTGAGATAAGAGACAAGCGATAGCAGATAACGATCTATGTCAACACAAACTAAATTTAAAAAGTGGAGACTTCAAATTCTATATTATCTCAACAAACATAATGCAATTTATTCTGCTAACATTACCGGCTTAAGTTCAGGAGGTTATGGATAAGAGAGAAAAAAAATGGATGTTGATTGATAGTTGAGGGGAAAGGACAATGGGTCTCCCTTAGGCTTAGTGCAGACAGGCGATGGTAGCTATATTGGGTTCCCATGCTATCTGGGAGGAAAGATTTCCTCTAATGGGTTGTTATGTTAAAACTATAACCTTGAGATATGAGTGGTGTCAGGGAAATGCAGATCTCCAAGGTAGTTAGAAACCCAAGTGACTTCTCTAATCAGTATGTATGTCATTGAATGATACATATTAATACAAACAAACATGAAGGTATACCGAATATGGCCTAACGTCCTGAAGCACTGCCAATATTAAGTGCTACACGTTGTCAAGATTATTCAATCAAAGCTGCATTGCAGAACTTATGCAGAAGCAATAAAGCAGAAAGACTTATCTAACAGATAGATAGATGTTTATAATTAAGCAATTAGGCACGAGGTGGTGTGGTATATGGCCAATATACCATGGCTAAGGGCTGTCCTTAAGTACGATGCAACGATGCAAGAGTGCCTGGATACAACCCTTAGCCGTGGTATATTGGCCATATACCACAAACCCCCGAGGTGCCTTATTGCTATTCTAAACTGGATAACAACGTAATTATAGCAGTAAAAATAAATGTTTTGTCATACTGGTGGTATACGATCTGATATATCATGTCTGTCAGCCAATCAGCATTCGGGGCTCGAACCACCCAGTTTATAATGTCCAAATAAGACACCTGTATGTTCACTGGTCAGTGGGTAATAGCTAGTTGTGTAAACAATAATACAGTCAAACCATTGCTGACACATGTTTCATTGAGCCAGCCCTAAATCAAATAGAATTTACACTTCCTGGGATAAATGGATGTCAAATAAAATATATAATAGATGTCCTTGAGGGCATTACCCACCAAATCAAATGATTGTACGTATTTACTCCTGATATATTTGTGCTGCTTTTAAAATGACATGATTTGGATGAAGAACAGAGTGTCAGTTTTGCATCAGCCTCCTGGACATGTTGTTTATTATTATTAATAATCTGCAGTCAAAATATGGCAAATTAGCTACGCCAGTATGATGATTCATATTAGGGCAAGGATGTGGCAATAAGGAAATTCAGATAGCACAAGAAGTTATAGCTAAAAATGTGGTATTTCTATCTATCTAGAAGACACTGTGCAGCACAGAGGCACATATTTACAAAGTGACTCTAACAAGGGCATGACTGCAGTTACACAGTATCAGAGCTCACCTCAGATGAAACTGCAGTTCTGCCAACCCAGAGATGTTCTAATGAGCTTGTTACAGTAGAATGTTTCATTAGGGCCTAGTCCTCTGGAGGGATGGAAGATGTGGTACAGAGCAGTGTGCTCCTCTGGGGCCATGGAGCAGTGGTGTTAGTGAGAGAGCAGTCTGGCTGTGCTGCTCCTGTGTCTTCTATAGATCATCTGAGGACAGATCGATCTCAGGTGTAATTCCATGCTTTATCTGCTTTAGCAACATAGAAACCCCTATACAGTACCAGCCCTCTCCCTTCCTTTCTCCATCTCTCCCTCTCCCACCCTCTCTCCATCTCTCCCTCCCTCCATCTCTCCCTTCCTCTCTCCATCTCTCCCTTCCTCTCTCATCTCTCTCCCTCTCTCCATCTCTCCCTCCCTTTCTCCTTCTCTCCCTCCCTCCATCTCTCCCTTCCTATCTCCCTCTCTCCCGCTCTTCTATGTCTCCCTCGCTTCATACTGTGAACCCCAATCTAAAGGTCTGTGTAATCGATACCTGTTTAGAGCAGACGTTTTGGGGGTGCAGATCCCGCATCGCCCCCCGTTTCCTTTTATGTGAAGGCCCACACTTCTGATTTCTATCCACGCGCCTGGCTACATGTGGAGTTATTGATTAACATGACACCTCTTTCTGACCTTCAGATTGCTTCTCTTCTTCACTCAACCTCACCGCAACAGTTTGTAGATTGTGACGAATATTCCTGCAACCCTTCTAGAAGCTATTTGATTCGTGTCCTGTGGCAAACAGAAAATACATGGAAACAGACTTGTGTCTG
Source organism: Salvelinus namaycush (assembly GCF_016432855.1). NCBI lineage: Eukaryota > Metazoa > Chordata > Actinopteri > Salmoniformes > Salmonidae > Salvelinus > Salvelinus namaycush. The sequence continues at coordinate 22,138,166 of NC_052343.1, forward strand.
ATTCGAAAACTGTCATGATCATTCTTTGTGTGTGTGTGTGTGTGTGTGTGTGTGTGTGTGTGTGTGTGTGTGTGTGTGTGTGTGTGTGTGTGTGTGTGTGTGTGTGTGTGTGTGTGTGTGTGTGTGTGTGTGTGTGTGTGTGTGTGTGTGTGTGTGTGTGTGTGTGTGTGTTCCACTCAGCAGCCCAGGTGTGCACACGTGTGAATGTTTAATGTACTTCTTGACTGACATAGAACATGGTTTGGCCACCAAGCCTATATGACGTATTGACGTGAAAACAAGAAAGAAATGCTCCTAAAATAAATAAACACTTTCTCAAAGGTGGCTTGTCCACATTCCATTCCAGATGCAGCCGGGGTGAAATCCAGATGAAAAAGGCAGAAACTAAACTTCCTTAATCTTGATTTCCCCTCGGCTGCACCTTGAAAAGAAAATGTGCAAGGAGTGAGTAGACCTTCACCAGCGACTGTACTGAGTAGCCCCTTTTCCCTACATAGCACTACTGTGTGTGTGTGTGTGTGTGTGTGTGTGTGTGTGTGTGTGTGTGTGTGTGTGTGTGTGTGTGTGTGTGTGTGTGTGTGTGTGTGTGTGTGTGTGTGTGTGTGTGTGTGTGTGTGTGTGTGTGTGTGTGTGTGTGTGTGCTGTGAATCCCCCAATTTGGATGAGAGATAAGCAGAGCTGTTTTAGTCTAAATGAGCTCCCCCGGCGCTTCCCTTTCTCCACAGACAATTTCAGTCCTTATCCCTCCCTATAGGTATACACACAAAACAGATTTCCTGACCAGCCACAACTCTCTCTACCACACACATACACACACACACATGCACACCTACATACTAACATGGACATATTAATGTACAGTATGACCATCATATGAAATGGTTTAAGCCACATCTCTTACTAGATCTCTAGTTTAGAAAAAAATATTCAGGGGATTCTCTGCCACATCATTAACATTCAAAGTGTACCATGGGCCAGATAGTTACATCCCAAATGAGGTAGACAGAAGGTCTTTAAATTCTGCACAACCTTTGCTCAAACAAACCAATTGTTTACAAGACTGCTAATTAATTCATCAGTCTTAATTACGGTAGATTTACAGCGCCAGGAAAATAATCAGTGATCCACGTTATGTGTACCTGGACCAATCCAGTCTACCACGTTCAGCCAACACTCCCCCAAAAAGCCTGCTACAAAACGGCACAGAGGCAGGCTGAAATGGTTTCATTGAATGACAAGTTAGTTGACAAAATACACCCACACACAAGAGGCAAATAAGGTACTACTCCTGTGCTGCAGACACACATGAGTAGACACAGAAAACAGGTGCATTCAGCCACCCACTTAACCAGCCCTGCATATAAGCTACAAAGACATACACAACACCTTGACACACATTCATACACACCACAGGAGGTTGGTGGCACCTTAATTGGGGAGGACAAGCACGTGGTAATGGCTGGAGAGGGATAAGTGGAAAGGTATCAACAACATCCAACACATGGTTTCCATGGTTTCATGTGTTTGATGCCATTCCATTTGCTCCGTTCCAGACATTATTATGAGCCGTCCACCCCTCAGCAGCCTCAACTGGTAGACACACGGGTATACACACACAAGCACGCTCGCACACGGACACACAAAGCAAACACACTCTGCAGTTGTCTACCGATTGATATTCAGCTGATCACCGTGTTGTCGCAGTCCATTCTCTCAATCAGGGAGCTGGAGGAGGGCGGTAGAGGTGGTGGTCTCCTCCAAATGGACTGGCACAGAAGTGCACCGAACACAGCGCTGAAAGCAACGATTTCAAATTGAAAAAAGAGCCACACACACAATAACAAAATAAATTGTAAAAAATATATATAAAGAAAATTAAATAATATAAAATAAACTGCCCTTGACAATGATGGTCAGGTATAAAAGGAGCTGGAGATTGAAACAAAACTATTCACACTCTCTAGCTTAGATGCCTTTTTTTCTCATCTGAATTTGGAAATTGACATACCCCTCTCTTTTTCTCTCTCCCTCTCTCTTCATCTCTCCTCTCTTCATCTCTCCCTCTCTCTTCTTTCTATATCCCTCTCTACCCCACCCCTTCCCTCTCTCTCTGGTCTGTATCATCTCATTGTGATGGGAGTCAGATGAGTTTATTAAGCAGGGTGACCTGGGATTGATCCACAGCACACACAGAGAGAGAGAGAGAGAGAGAGAGAGAGAGAGAGAGAGAGAGAGAGAGAGAGAGAGAGAGAGAGAGAGAGAGAGAGAGAGAGAGAGAGAGAGAGAGAGAGAGAGAGAGAGAGAGAGAGAGAGAGAGAGAGAGAGAGAGAGAGAGAGAGAGAGAGAGAGAGAGAGAGAGAGAGAGAGAGACAGAGACTCCTCAGCTCTACACATAGACAATACTTGACCCATCACCCGCCTGCCTGGCCACCCCACGCCATTCAATATGTGAGATGAGGCATCTGCCATGTTTGCTCTGAAATGACAAATGCCACTGCTTTTAATGACAGGGATACCGCATGCGAATGATTGAATGTGGAGTTAGGGAGTGGGGAGGGAGTGGGGTAAAAGAGAAGGGTAAGGTGGAAGATGATTGGTCAAAAAGACGAGAAGACTGAAGGCGACTACAGAGACAGCTTGCAAATTTACAGAACGTCTGATCTTGGGTTCAAAGTGGAGTTTATGAGCAGCGTGGTCATTCAGTGTAACTAAAGAGATATTGCACTTTTGCAAGCTTACATTTCTATAATAATGAATTGAGAGGCAGGACTGATTGTTAGGGACCCTGTATATTACAATCGGTATAGCTATTTCTTATATAACCTGGTTTGCATTCTTTAGAAAATGCCAAAATAAAACAGCAACTTAACCAATGTTTCTTGACAGTACAGTATGCTCTCTTAGGACCTCCAGCTCGTGCCTCACCCACAGCTATACAGATGAGAGCAGCATAAGGCCCCAGGGAGAGCTGGGTAGTGTAGTCTAACACTGACCCCTGCCCTTGGTTCAAGGCCAAAGGAGAAAGCAGTGCTGATGAGCACATTCATTCAATACATATGGCATATTCACACACAAAAAATCCCTCTTTATTTACATGAAGGTCTTTGGTATAATCAGAGTTTGAAGGTCGATTGGCTGCACCATCACAGGCTGGCTTGGCCTAGAGATCAGATTTCTCTTCACTATACCCATATCTGACCTATACACACTGTGATCACTGTACAGCAGATATTACTTTTAGGGAAAGTGTATCAAGACAGGTTTGTGTTACATTGAAACAACTTTCATCATGTTTACTGATGAAATGACTTCTTGGCTTCTTTTTCTTCGTTTTACTTCCATTAGAGGTGTATTCTCTTCTTTCATCGCCTTCTCCACCTCTACTTCTCTCCTCATGCTGTTTTCTGCCCAGTACACTGCCGACACCTCTCAGAGTTTCTACCTGCCCTACCTGTCCTGAACCACACTGACCACGTGGTTATCTACAGGAGTCTCAGACAGCTAGGAGTGCTGAGTCGTTCTCCCCTACACTCCAGCAGGGGTCTTTCTCTCTCTTCTGTTATTCTTTATTTTCCTTCCTTTTTCACCCTGACTTCCTTTTTCACTCATCTCTCACTCTGTTCCAAACAAACAAGCATACACACGAGCACACACACACAGCGGCTGCACCATGTGAAAATACCCTCCCGTAGACTCCATTCCATTCCAAATGTTAGACGAGCTGCAATGAAACAAATATAGGAAACACACAGAACAATTCCACATCACTGTGCCTGGTGGACTCACTGTGGGAGGGAGGGAGGGAAACTACTTTGAATGAAAACAAAGAATAGGAAACTGGTAATGATCCCTCCCTCCATTAGGGCTCTACTGTCTGTTTCCTGCTGGAAGATGGCCTCAGCTGCCAGCTCCACAGCCCAGAACTGCCCAAGGGTCAAAGGTCATCAGCAGCCCAGTGCAGTGGAGCTCTCTCTCTCACACACACACACACACACACACACACACACACACACACACACACACACACACACACACACACACACACACACACACACACACAACACAGCACAGCACAGCACAGCACAGCACAGCACAGCGTGATCGAGGTAAATTGTTTACAGCTTGAAGACAAAAGAAGACGGGGAAAGATCTCTTTTGCTCTAAGGTCATTCAACTTTAAAATGTAAAAGTGGTTTTGAAGGTATAGTATAGCAAAACATGTACGGGGCCTTTTAGTTTGACGTTGTCTGTTTTGCTCCTTCATTCTCTCCATGTCAGCTCTGGGGTACGTTGGGAATCATTTATCAGAGAGGGAGAAGAAGGAGGAGCAGGATGAAGATGAGGAGGAGGATGCTCATCTACAGACACAATGCAAACACAAAGTTGTTGTGTAAATGATTTGCCTCGGTGCTAGAGCATTGTTAACATTCACAAACAGATGCAACTATTCCCTGCCTGCCTATATTCCGTTATCGTCCGTCTGGTAATCATGTTAAACCCTCATAAGAATATTTTCCATCCCCATCACACGACATGAGAAGAACTGAGCTGACACACTAAGTAGAATCAGAACCAGAAAGTGGCTCCACGTTTGATGTTAGTTTGTGAGTGACTGTTATGTGTCTGCAGGGAGTGAGGGAGAGAGGGAGAATTTGGAGAGAAGGTTACCGACGCACTCAAAAGACTGTTTATTTGTGTTATTATTATCATTATTATTATTATTATTATTATTATCATTATTATTATCATTATCATTATTGTTATCATTATTATTATTATCATTATAATTATTATTATCATTATTATTATGTATATAGTAGTATTATTATCATTATCATTATCATATTATTATTATCATATTATTATTATTATTTTCATTATTATTATTATTATTATTATTATTATTATCATTATCATATTATCATTATTATTATCATTATTATTATTATCATTATTATTATTATTTCAATGTTTTTATCCAGTATACTCTTTATAAGAGTTCAGTGCTCCAGCAATGTCCCAGGGTTTACATGCTCTGCTTGATGTTTGAAAGTAGCCCATTTAACGCTGTATAAATACAACGTGGTGTAATTGAGTTGAATGTAAATTGTTGTGACAGATAAAGGTGTCGTGTGCATGCAAATAAACTCGGAATGACTGGGAATATAATGTGAATGTCCTATTTTCTCTCTCTCTCTACTGCTACACAGTGACACCAAAGTCATGTGAATATTATTATGTGTACAGTATTTAAACAGTCCCTCTCACTCTCTCAGCAGATGGGTCTGGTGATCAAACTGGTATAGTTTGTACTGGGTAACTAGGACAGGACTGGGAGAAGGACTTCTATTGTGCTATCTTGGAGGTGTCCAGTGGCCACAACAACTCCATATTTACTCATAGGGTGGCAATGCAATGTCGCAACCCGGCTCTATCCTCTGTCCTCTTTACGGAGGAATCTCAACATCATTGAAACCGTCACACTAGATATGATGGGGCATCATCACTTTACCAAGTCAACAACAGCTACAACGTGTAACATGTAACAATGATTGAAAAGAATGGAATGCATATGTAGGAATCAGGCTCTGGATGTTTATTTGGAGGTGTAACGAGCTTATCTTTTCTAGCCAATGAGATGTGACACCTCATTCCATGGCTGTAGCATTGGGGTGGGGTGAGATGGGCTGGGATAGGCTGGGATAGGCATGGTAGTGTTTTAGACTGTGATAGTGAGATGTTGATTGGCTGAGGAGGAGGGTTAGAGAGACGCTGTTCCTCTCTCTGTAACACTGACCTTCACTAACATCAAACGTGGAGCCACTTTCCCTCTCTCTCTCAGCTGAGTTTCAAAGAAGCCTTCCTCTCTCTCTCTCTCTCTCTCTCTCTCTCTCTCTCTCTCTCTCTTCTCCCTCTCTCTCTCTCCTCTCTCTTCCTCTTCTCTCTCTCTCTCTCTCTCTCTCTCTCTCTTCCTCTCTCTCTCTCTCTCTCTCTCTCTCTCTCTCTCTCTCTCTCTCTCTCTCTCTCTCTCTCTCTCTCTCTCTCTCTCTCTCTCTCTCTCTCTCTGTGTATGCTAATGCTTCTCTAGCCCCTCCAGCGAAAATTGTGCATTTTTTTGTATCCTTCTTACGTTAATCTTTGTGGGTTGGCTGTGAAGCATCAATAGGCATATATTTATTATTTGTCATCATATTCATTTCTATGTTAATGAGGACCGAGATCCTGATGAAAATCTGTTTTCCGTCCTTCAAGTAAAAATAAGTGGCAATCACATTTGTTTTGGGGGTTTGCTTTGAAATGAGAGAAGACATTTCTAACATACTGCGATGTGTGCTGTCTCCATTCCATAAATCATATTGCACCTTAACAGCACAATGCAAATACTAATCTCTACTTCTCTCTCTCTCTTTCGTCTGCTGCTCCCTGCTCGCCACAGCTCTGTGACGTTACACTGATGAACCAATATTTGAGGAGAAAAGGGAGAATGTTTGTTTGATAAGAATGTGATTGATGGGGGCTGCTAAAGCAATATAATTCCAAAAACTGTTGTTCCTTTTGAAAGTTTGTGAAAATGAGTAATGTGTGTGCTGAACTCTAAGTAAACTAGCTGCAGTCCATTACATTTGCTACATTTATTAAAGATTGGGGTGGGGGGGGGGGGGGGGGGTGTGTATCAAACAGTAGGAACACCTTCCTAATATTGAGTTGGTGCCCTTCTTTGAGAGGTATTGGAAAACCTCCCTGGTCTTTGTGGATGAATCTGTGTAATTCATTGCTCGGCTGAGGGACCTTACATATAATTGTATGTCTGTGGTACAGAAATGAGGCAGTCCTTCCAAAATCATGTTAAACATTATAATTACACACAGAGTGAGTCCATGCAACTTATTATGTGATTGTCAAGCACATTTGTACTCCAGAACGTATTTAGGATTGCCTTAACAATAGGGTTGAATACTTATTAACTCAAGGCATTTAAGATTTTTATATTTTAATAATTAGTAAAAATATTTTTTTTAAATATAATTCCACTTTGACAATATGGGGTATTGTGTGTACGCCAGTGACAAAACATCTACATTTAATCAATTTTAAATTCAGGCTGTAACACAACAAAATGTGGAAAAAGTAAAGGGGTGTGAATACTTTCTGACAGCATTGTATATTGTATATAAAAATATAATTCTGAGTATGCAAACAGTGGTGAATGTGCAGTAACTGTGTCCTCTCTCAGTGCCATTCAGTGTCCTCTCTCAATGCCATTCAGCGTAGTGATAATCCACTCTGGACTGCTCCGTGGTGATTATACTTCCAGAGTTCATTTTGTTCTCACACAAGCATGTTGAGTGGCATATTGTAACAAGGAAGCATGTGACTTTAACACACACACACAAACAAGACGAGAATGAGAAGCAGAAGCTCTCTCTCTCTCTCTCTCTCTCTCTCTCTCTCTCTCTCTCTCTCTCTCTCTCTCTCTTCTCTCTCTCTCTCTCTTCTCTCTCTCTCTCTCTCTCTCTCTCTCTCTCTCTCTCTCTCTCTCTCTCTCTCTCTCTCTAATTATTTCTATACCACTTGCCCCCAAATTGAAAGAATGAATATAGGCCTATATTTCGTCTGAATGCCGTCATTTAAGAGGCTTTTTATATGAGTAATAAAGCGAGGCTGCCACCCTCTGTCATTAAGGAGCCAATCATTTCCCGGGGAGGGAAAAACATCTGTTCCCAGTTGAAGAGCTGGATGACAAGAAATAGCGCCTTTTCACATGATAATGGGGTTTAGAATGGGTTGGAATAGAGGATCTGATCTGGGATCTGGGGTGTAGAAAAACAGGAAGATGATTCTGCACACACACTAAGGGAAGTGGGGGTGATTTGTAGCAGGCTCAGTAGTACACCTAACTGCATTACCTAAACATCACTGAAACGTTACCTTAACGCATGACCTTGAGTATACCTCAAAGCATCACCTAAACATCACTGAAACGTTACCTTAATGCATGACCTTGAGTATACCTCAACGCATCACCTACACATCACTGAAACGTTACCTTAATGCATGACCTTGAGTATACCTCAACGCATCACCTACACATCACTGAAACGTTACCTCAACGCATCACCTAAACATCACTAAAACGTTACCTTAATGCATGACCTTGAGTATACCTCAAAGCATGACCTAAACATCACTGAAACGTTACCTTAATGCATGACCTTGAGTATACCTCAAAGCATGACCTAAACATCACTGAAACGTTACCTCAACACATCACCTAAACATCACTGAACCGTTACCTCAACGCATCACCTAAACATCACTGAACCGTTACCTCAACGCATCACCTAAACATCACTGAACCGTTACCTCAACGCATCACCTAAACATCACTGAACCGTTACTTCAACGTCGCACCTAAACATCACTGAACCGTTACCTCAACGCATCACCTAAACATCACTGAAACGTTACCTCAACACATCACCTAAACATCACTGAAACGTTACCTCAACGCATCACCTAAACATCACTGAAACGTTACCTCAACACATCACCTAAACATCACTGAAACGTTACCTCAACACATCACCTAAACATCACTGAACCGTTACCTCAACGCATCACCTAAACATCACTGAAACGTTACCTCAACGCATCACCTAAACATCACTGAAATGTTACCTCAACACATCACCTAAACATCACTGAAACGTTACCTCAACGCATCACCTAAACATCACTGAAATGTTACCTCAACACATCACATAAACATCACTGAAACGTTACCTCAACGTCGCACCTAAACATCACTGAAATGTTACCTAAACGCATCACCTAAACATCACTGAAATGTTACCTCAACACATCACCTAAACATCACTGAAATGTTACCTCAACACATCACATAAACATCACTGAAACGTTACCTCAACGTCGCACCTAAACATCACTGAAATGTTACCTAAACGCATCACCTAAACATCACTGAAACGTTACCTCAACGCATCACCTAAACATCACTGAAATGTTACCTCAACACATCACCTAAACATCACTGAAACGTTACCTCAACGCATCACCTAAACATCACTGAAATGTTACCTCAACACATCACATAAACATCACTGAAACGTTACCTCAACATCCCTGAAATGTTACCTCAACACATCACCTAAACATTACATAGTCATGAAGATGGCCTAAATGTATTGGCTTTTCTATTTAGTCATTGGACAACTGAGTCATCCTTCCATGTAGACCAAACGTGTGCTACGATGTTCCAATAAATTACTTAAATTACCAGTGTGGCTGTAACCATCATACTCAGTGAGGAACTGTTGATTTAGTCTCTCTCTCATAAGGGATGGGTCACATAAGTAATCATGGTGGACCTCGTGACAGTAAAGGCCGTTAAACGTTCATCACGGCGCTAGTATTGTCGTTTGATGAAGTATTTCTCTATCTTTGTGTGATTGCCTTTTCTGTCTTTTCAGGGGCACTGCTAGAGTGTGAATTATCCCTCTATAGCCTCTACTGCTCTATTGCTGGTAGAACTTGTGGGTTTAAACATTGGTATCACCTCAAGCCCTGGTGGCTCTGAGCAGGTACACTCTAATAACTGCTCCCATAAATGGCCAGTAAATCTGGGGCGATATAAAACACAAGCTTATGAGAGGCAATCATTTGGAAGCGGTCACTCTCCCAGCCCAGCTGTCCCAAAGCCGCACGGACGGATGGATGCTCTCTCTCTCTATCTCTCTCGCTTTCCCTTTCTCTCTCTCTTTTCTTTATTTTCTTTCTCTCCTCCTCCTCTGACTCTCTCTCTCTTTCTCTTTCACTCTCACTCTCTCCTCTCTCCTCTCTCCTCTCTCCTCTCTCCTCTCTCCTCTCTCCACTCTCCTCTCTCCACTCTCCTCTCTCCACTCTCCTCTCTCTTCTCTCTTCTCTCCACTCTCCTCTCTCCTCTCTCCACTCTCCTGTCTGCTCGGTGCCTGAGTTCACACCTAAATTACTGCAGGCACTGCTGCAGAAGCTGAACTACACCTACAGGCTTGACTGGAAAGGTCAACAAGCTGCTTAAAATGAAGAATAGCACAAGAGTTACCGGAGTGATCTACTTTCCCATCTTCTCCTTCTCTCTCTCATCTCTCTCTCTCCTCAATGCTCCCTGCACATTTTAATCGCGTTTAGATTTCTGGTTTTGGTATTTCTGTCTGTCTGTCTCTGTCTCGCTCTCTGATCTCTCTCTCTCTGATCTCTCTCTCTCTCTCTGTTGTCTCTCTTTCTTTGGATACATGTACAGTATATAGGTGTTAGTGTCTCAGACAAACTGAGGGAATTGACTTCATGAATCTGCCGCACCAGATTCTTTGTCTCCCCTCTCTTATTCTCTCACTTGCTCTTTCTCTCCCTTATATGCTTCTTTCTCTCCTTTGCTTTCCTTCTCTTTTTTACCTCTGTTCCCGCCACACTCTCTACAGTGCTTTATCTC